>NW_020171818.1:756464-778933 GCF_003031525.2 Neophocaena asiaeorientalis asiaeorientalis
GCCCTGGCTGCACCCCAAGGCATGTGGGATCTTAGTTCCCGGACCAGGGATCAAACCAGGGCCCCCAGCAGTGGAAGAAGTGGAAGCGTAGAGTCCTAAACACTGGACCAGGGAATTCCCGAAACTCAGTTTCTATTTACTATTTTAAGGCTATCTTGCTGATGTAATTACATGATTTTAGAGAGAAATGTTTTCAAATTATATTCAATAAAATTCAGGCCATTGAATAGCCATGAGGAAAGCATATTTCAGGTAAATCAATACATATCTGTGATGCATACAGCAGACAAGTTTAAATCTTGAGGCTTGATTCAGCATCTGTTACAATTTAAACTCCTGAGGAGTTAAATTCATCTGTCTACCTACATATCACTCCATATCTACATCTTTTTGTTTTTTGGGGTTTTTTTTTGTGGTATGCAGGCCTCTCACTGCTGTGGCCTCTCCCGTTGCGGAGCACAGGCTCCGGACGCGCAGGCTCAGCGGCCATGGCTCACGGGCCCAGCCGCTCCGCGGCATGTGGAATCTTCCCGGACCGGGGCACGAACCTATGTCCCCTGCATCAGCAGGCGGACTCTCAACCACTGCCCCACCAGGGAAGCCCCCATATCTACATCTTAAAGAGGCCCTTTAAAAGGGGTTTGATCCCTTCTTCTCTCAGATGGGAAAGTGCTTTGGAGGACAAACAAAAGAATAAAGGAGCAAATAAAATCACTGTTAAGTTGCCCACTCTAGTGATAGCTACATATTTGTAGGCTCTACATACATGTATATATGTTCACAGCCTTTTAAAGAAAAGTGGCTTAAGAAAATATTAAGAAAGTTTGTGTATTGGGATGCTGTTTCCTTCTAAAATTCTTTAACTTTGGACACCACAAGTGACCACAATCTTTTCATTTAATCACCTAATCTATAACATAAAGAATAAATATAGATGGGGAAAACTGTTTTTCCTCCAAAGACATTTTTTATTTTCCTCTAAAGACACTCAAGAGTAGCAATTAAGAAAACTATATTACCATTTAACCAGGCTAATAGGTCTCAGCCAGTGCTGGTTTAGTATCTCTCATAGCTCAGAGATCTTGGCTTATGCACATTTCCAGGAACCAATGAAATCCAGTGTGTTTTATTCACTTTGGAAATCAAACAACTCCATGTAAATTGCTATGATGTTGTTTGCAATATTATATAAAAAACAATACCTTCTAACTTTGCTTTTTATTTACATCTTGAATACATTCACATTCCCTTACCACTGTGGTCTTCCACTAATTCTCAACTTTTGATTAAACCTATGTCTATTTTCTTGCCTACAAAAAATTACTGATGGGAAGGGTGATGAAAAAAGAAAAAAAAGACTGTGTCAACTACACACTCATGCCATTTAAGTTCCACTAGGCCCTAGGTCTTGCACAACAATTCCTTTTCATAATCATTGTCTACTTCCAACCTAAATCTTAAAAACATTGCACTTTCTCCAACCCAACACCATCTCTTGCCCCTTCCTTCTAGGCCATTTGGTTAAGCTTACACTACTCATTCTCTTAACTTTTTTATTTTTTAAACAGGTTTAGGAGGAGCTTCAACATGGTGGAAGAGTAAGACATGGAGATCAATGCTCCCCCGCCAGGGCGGGCGGGGCAAGTCTGGGAAAAGGCCTGGAACTGCCGAAGAGGCAAGAGACTTCTTCTTCCCTCTTTGTTTCCTGGTGCACGAGGAGAGGGGATTAAGAGTGCTGCTTAAAGGAGCTCCAGAGTCTGGCACGAGCCACGGTTATCAGCGCGGACCCCAGAGACGGGCATGAGACGCTAAGGCTGCTGCTGCCACCACCAAGAAGCCTGTGTGCAAACACAGGTCACTCTCCACACCATTTGGTTTGGTTGCTCTCTTCTCTTTCTTTCTTTTATTACCTTAAAATTTTTTTTAAATAATTAATTTTATTTTAATAACTTTTATTTTATTTTATCTTCTTCTTTCTTTTTTTTCTCCCTTTTACTCTGAGCCATGTAGAAGACAGGCTCTTGGTGCTCCAGCCAGGCGTCAGAGCTGTGCCTTTGAGGTAGGAGAGCCAAGTTCAGGACACTGGTCCACAAGAGACCTCCCAGCTCCATGTAATATCAAATGGCGAAAATCTCCCAAAGATCTCCATCTCCTCGCCAAGACCCAGCTCCACTCAATGACCAGCAGGCTACAGTGCTGGACACCCTATGCCAAACAACTATCAAGACAGGGACACAACCCATCCATTAGCAGAGAGGCTGCCTAAAATCATAATAAGTCCACAGACACCCCAAAACACACCACCAGACGTAGACCTGCCCACCAGAAAGACAAGATCTAGTCTCAACCACCAGAACACAAGCACTAGTCCCCTCCACCAGGAAGCCTACACAACCCATGGAACCAACCTTAGCCACTGGGGGCAGACACCAAAAACAACGGGAACTACGAACCTGCAGCCTGCGAAAAGGAGACCCCAAACACAGTAAGTTAAGCAAAATGAGAAGACAGAGAAATACACAGCAGATGAAGGAGCAAGGCAAAAACCCACCAGACCTAACAAATGAAGAGAAAATAGGCAGTCTACCTGAAAAAGATTTCAGAATAATGATAGTAAATATGATCCAAAATCTTGGAAATAGAATGGAGAAAAACTTAATAACCAAGGAATAACTGAAGAAAGCAAAGAGTAAATCAAAAAATACCTAAAAACAAATGACAATGAAAACACAATGACCCAAAACCTATGGGATGCAGCAAAAGCAGTTCTAAGAGGGAAGTTTATAGAAATACATCCTACCTTAAGAAACAAGAAACACCTCAAACATCCTAAACTTACACCTAAAGCAATTAGCGAAAGAAGAACAAAAAACCCCCCAAAGTTAGCAGAAGGAAAGAAATCATAAAGATCAGATCAGAAATAAAAGAAAAAGAAACGAAGGAAACAATAGCAACATGCAATAAAACTAAAAGCTGGTTCTTTGAGAAGATAAACAAAATTGATAAACCATTAGCCAAACTCATCAAGAAAAAAAGGAAAGCCATGGCCGCTGAGCCTGCGTGTCCAGATCCTGTGCTCCGCAACGGGAGAGGCCACAACAGTGAGAGGCCCGTGTACCGCAAAAACAAACAAACAAACAAGCAAACAAAATATAGCAGAGGGAGGAACATTCCCAAACTCATTCTACGAGGCCACCATCACCCACAGTTTTAGAGGCAAATCTCTCATCTTTTCTTTGGCTAAGTCAAAATAATCAAGAAATATTTACTAAATACTGATTATTACGTAGATATATTAGGAAGACTGAAAAAGACATATAAGACATAGTCCTTAAGAAGTTTGGCAGTCAGCACAGACTTAGCGAACTTGTGGTTACCACGGGAGAAGGGTTGGGGGAGGGACAGATTGGGAGTTTGGGACACTGCTATAATTAAAATAGATAACCAACAAGGACCTACTGTATAGCACAGGGAACTCTGCTCAATATTCCATAATAACCTAAATGGGAAAAGAAGTTGAAGAAGAACAGATACATATATATGTATAACTGAATCACTTTGCCGTACACTTGAGACTAACACAACATTGTTAATCAACTATACTCCAACATAAAATTTTAAAAAAAGTTTGTGAGTCAGGACACATATAGTAGAATGATTAAGAACTTGACTCTTGAGTCATATAGAACTAGGTTCAAATCCTAGCTCACTGTTTAGCAGTTGTATGTCTTTGGATAAGTCATTTACCCCCTCTAACTCTCTGTTATCTCAGTTATAAGATGGGAATAACAATAATATCTACTTCATAGGACGGTTGTGATAACTAAATGAGAAAACATGTGAATTTTCAGCCTAATGCCTACAACATACTATTTTTTAATCACTGTAAACTATTACTACACAGGAATGAAAATTAATGAATGAGGAGTGTTTCAAATAATGTGAATGAATTTAAACAAAGGAAAATAAAAGTTTCACTATTGAAACCCTTTTCTGATTATTAAAACATTTTCCTGGTTGTCTTACACAGCTGTTTCCTCTATCTTCTACTGTTATCACCCTCACCATTATCCTTTCTATTATAAAACCCAACAACTTCAATGGTCTTATTTACTAGAAATTAAATTCCCAAATTTATATTTCTAATCCTAACCTTTAAGTCATCTTTTCTAAAGCATATTGGAAATCTGCACTCAGATATCTCAGAATGATCTCAGACTCACCAACAAACAAAAGAACAACTAAAATTGATATCATCCTCCCCAAAGCTGGTTCCTTCTCCTGACTTTTCTTACTTCAGTGATATCACCATTTTCTTAATCTCTCCAACACAGAGTTTCAGAAATACTAATTCCTCCTCATCTCTTGCCCTTCATTTATAATTAAGTCCTATAGATCCTTCTTCCATGTCTTCTCCATTTGTTCAGCTTCCCCCAAATTTCCTTCTATTTCATGGTGAATACCACTATGAAGAGTTACCTTCCTAATGCATCACCTCAATCAATTCCATAATCCGTTGCAGAAAAGCCTTCTCCTTCTTCTTATAAATAAATGAAGTTCTGATTCTTACCCAGTATTCATGTTAATTGTGCTGCAATAACTTTATTGGTCTTATCTCCTACTATTCTTTTATAGGAATAGTAGCACCCTTTAGTGAACTGAGTGTTTTCAGAAAATGCATTATAGTTCCACTGATTACCCCCAACTTTCTTTAGCACCCAGTCTGAAGTAATTCTCCTCTATACTCATATAGAAAAATCAGTATTTGTACAATACATAAGACAATTTACATTTAAGTCTTGTTATTTATATCCAGCTCTGATCACATTAGTTTTTAAACTTTTAAATGTTACACTATAAGCTAGTACTTGAAGGCCAAGTACCCTATTTTACAGACCTTTCTATCTCCTATTATACCAGAAGAATGCATTATATGTGAGGAGATACATCTAAAAAATGAATCTTATGGACCAGCCTACTACTTCAACCTCTCCTCCTAGTACCATTTCAAAGAGAAAGAGTGAAGTCTTCTGATGGGTCAATGGTGAGAAGAAAGGTCCCTGTTCCAATACAGTGTGAGTAACAAGGTCTCCTTGACCTAAAAGGTTTTCTTTCACACGAAAGAGGTATTTCATAGGGAAAGGCAGAGGGAGCAGAGTAACGAGGCCATTAGAAATGCATTCAAATGAAGTCTTATATACAGCAGTGTTTGTTTTATTTTAAAACTGTTAATTTGGCCAATGGAAACATTTAAACCACTGCATGTCACAAGTTTCCAAAACCTTGTTTTGGCATTACTTCATTTTTTAATATACCAGATTAAAGAACCAGGAATAACCTGAGACTTCTGACCTTTATAAGCTTGCACAGAATATCTCAGAGATATAACTTTCAAATAGGTGAGAACTCTGAGAACAGTGAGTATATCTTTTACTTTTAGCCTATTAGGTATTTAATAATTTATTATCGAAAATATTAGTCCATTTCTAAATAATAGGTTTAATGCAAAGTGAATTCATTGTATTCCTGATTTCTTCTGCATATTTAACTTGAATGTGAAATGTGTAAAAAGAGTGCTTTGTAGTATCACACAAAAATTTTCATCTTCATCCTTTCTACTAACCCTTTCCAGATAGTCCATATTTAAAGCTTCTTTAAAGCTTCTTTACTAGAACCACTTCCCATTCCATCTGAACCCATCATGCAATCACTTGAAAAGATCAGTGGTCTAGGATCTCAGGCTTTGGCCAAATCAGTTTTGTCTTCTGTAAAGTCATTTTCATTAACATCTTATTACAAATTTGATTACATAATAATGGAGTTACAAATGAAAAGTCATAATGTTTGATATTATAAGCACGGCTAAAGATTAAAATGATTTTGCTTCAGAAATGTAGAGTTTATGACAAGGATCTCAATTAAATATTAATGAACCATTAACTGTACTATTTGGAACACAACCATATTTCCACAATTTGGGCATTTTCCTTCAGATATGCATTCAACAGTCACATTCATAAGCTAAAGCTGAGTTAACATAAGAGCTCTATAGTTAAGTCAATATCAAAATATTTGAGTCATTTGGGTAAGATTACTTAAAAAGGCAGTGTTTATTCACTTATGATTTCATTTAAGAAAGAGGGTATTAAGCTGGTATTAGTAGGAAAAAATGCTTAGAGAACAAAAATAAGAGCATGATAAACTAACATTCTCACCAAATTATTGGTCTATAGATATTTGAAGAAACCAGTAGCTGTTTATATAAATAAAACATCAATAACGTGCTAAAAAAGAGTCAGAAAGTTAAAAAAGTAAATATAAAAAGTTAGGCTATTTGCATTAGAAAATAAAGTCCCTGTTGGATTCTACTTTCTTCAAGTATTATAAAAATACACAAATTTTTACAAATACCAGAACAATCATTTGAGTTAATTAATATGAAAGTTACTAAGGCAATTATCCCAAATTAAATCCTAGGGGCTTAAAGAACAGTTGATAAAACTAAACTGTAACCATTTAATGTTTTAAAAATGCCGTGTGTGAATTAGTCTGTTATAATTATGAAAAGGGTGAAACCACATCTTCAGCTTGTAAAGTATTCTCCAGGCTTTCTGTTTCTTAAAGTAATCACAAATACAGCAATTTTGATCTTAGAAAGGAACATCGATAGCTAGTGAATGAGTTTCTTCAGTTCTTTAAGGACCAACTGTCTCAGGAGACAATAACATTTTCTTTTCTTAGAAAGAAATATCAGCTTCCAATGAAACTGTGTAAAAGCTGATATGGAATATTTGATGGAGTTAGAGAAAAGAGGAAAATAACAAGACAACATAGAAGAAGCACAGACCAGTAATAAATATTCCTCCTGGAATTCATACCAACTTGACTATATGGTCAAAATTTACCCACAAAAACAGATTTAAGAGAGTACTCACCACTGAATTATTTCTGTGATTTGAGCTTCCCAATGTGCAACTGATTCCTTCTTGTCTGCTAGATCCTTTACCTCTTCTTCTAACTGCTGGTTGCATGTACTTAAGTTCTCATACAAAGTGGTAAGCTGAAAGGCAGTTTTAAGGTACTTAAAGACGTGTGACTTTTAGGAACAGGAATTCAAGGTGCTCAGATGCCTCTTGTTAAATCTGGTAACTCAAAAATGCTTGACTTTCTGATTTCCTATTATTATGCACCCTCTGGCCACTGAATGTGGAAACATCAAGTACTCTGAATTCTCCTTCTGCCTTTGCTTTTCCCATACTCCCCATATTGAATTGGTTCCATCTGTGAACATTCTCCATTTGCCTGAAGAACTCCCCAGTTCTGTTGGTAACAACATCTCTCATTTTTTTGTCTGAAAATATCTCTATGTCATCCTTTTTAAAAAATCTTATAATTTCAAGCATATACAAAAATGAACAGAAGAGTGTAAGTGAATTCCCATGAGCCCATCATCACTAACTTCAACAATTATCACCTCAATGTCAATCTTATTTCATTTGTACTCCTGTCTTCTTACCCTTTCCTCCGGTATTATTCTGCAGCAAATACCAGACATCATATAATTTTATCCATATATATTTCTGTGTATACCTCTAGAAAATAAGGCTCCCTTTTTACGTATAACCACAATATCATTATCATATTTAAACAAATTTATCAAGTTTCCTTATATTATCACATAGGTAGTAATTGTTCAAATTTCCAGTTGTCTCAAAACATCAAAAGACTTAACAGTCTGTTAAACTGAATCATACCAACCAGTAAACGTAACTTAATGGTTGCTCTATCTTTTAAGTCTTTTTTACTTATAGGCTCCAGATTACCCCATTTGGGCTGCTGGAGTGGAATATCACAGTCTGAGTGGCTTAAACAAGAAACATTTATTTCTGATAGTTCTGGACGCTGGGAAGTCCAAGATCAACGCACCAGCAGATTCAGTGTCTGGCAAGGCCCACTTCCTGGTTTGCAGATGGTCGTGGGATGAGGGAGCTCTGTGGGGTCTCTTTTATAAGAGCGCTAATCCTATTCATGAAGGCTCTACCTTCATGACCTAATCATCTCCCAAAGGCTATACCTCCAAATAGTACTAGGTGTCAACATCTGAATTTTGGAGGGATACAAACATTTAGTACATAGCAGTTCCCCTCCAACACTTTAATTTTTCTTGTAATTTATTTGTTGAAGAAAGTAGGTTGTTTGTCCTGCAGAGTTCTCTACAGTCTGAATTTTTGCCTTCATTTTTGAAAGACACTTTTTGCTGTATATAATTTTCTAGATTGGCAGTTATTTTCCTTTCTATTCCTTTTTTTAATTTAGATTCATTCCTTTTTATCCTGGGTTCCATTTTTTCTGTTGTAAAGACAGCTTTAAGTTTAGCTTTTGCTCCTTCGAATACAATGTGTCTTTCTTCTCTGGCTGCTTCTAGGATTTTCTTTGGTTGGTTGGTTTTTAGCGATTTTTCTATAATGTGCCTAAGGGATTTAATTTCTATTTATCACTTTTAGGGTTTGTGGCATTTCTTGAATTTGTGGCTAAATACTTCTCAGAGGTTTTGGAAAATTATGGGCCATTAACTCTGCAAATATTGCTTCTACCACAGTCTTTCTTCTCTCCTTCTGGGAAAGCAAATATTTGTATGTCATCTTTTCATCACGTCTCCTATTTCTCACATCCTCTTTTATGTATTTCTGCCCTTTCTTCTTAATATATCTTTTAAAATTTATTATTTATTTATTTTTGGCTGCGTCTGGTCTTAGTCGCGGTGCGCGGGATCTCTGTTGTGGTGCGTGGGCTCTCTAGTTGTGGCGTCAGGTTTTTCTCTTCTCTAGTTGTGGCACATAGGCTCCAGGGCACATGGGCTCTGTAGCTGTGGTGTGCGGGTTCCAGAGCACATGGGCTCTAGTTGAGGCATGCAAGCATGCAAGTAGTTGTGGCATGCAGGCTTAGTTGCCCCATGGCACATGGGATCTTAGTTCCCTGACCAGGGGTCGAACCAGCATCCCCTGAATTGTAAGGTGGACTCTTTACCACTGGACCACCAGGGAAGTCCCTGTATTTCTGTCCTTTTAAATCTATATCCAGACTTCAGTATGGGAAGTTTTTTATTTACCCCTTCCTTTCTTTGGTTCTTTCCAATCTACTGTTAAAATTTTCTGTTGGGATTTTTCATTTATTTTATTTTTCACTTCTAAAGATTTACTTGACTGTTTTGTATAGATTCCAGTTGTCTGCTGAAGTTCTTCATCATGTTTATTTTCTTGAATATATCATACAGTGATTTTAAAGTTCAATTAAGAAAATTCCAATACTCGGAATTGTGTGGGTCTGTTTATATTGACTGCCTGGTTTTCTTCTCATTTATTCTTTTCTTACTTTGTTTTTGCTATTATACTTTTATATCTTGGTTTTCTTTGGTTGTATCTCTTGGTATGCATTGTAATTTCTTACTGCATGCCACATATAGTGTATGAAAATTTTAGAGATAATTTGAGGCTCTATATAATATCTTCCTCCAGAGACTGCTTACTTTTACTTCTGGTAGGCAATTAGACAGATCATGGGTTCAGTTACTTAGAGGCTGGGTTTTAGTCACTAAGAGGGCTCATCTCTCTCTGGTTCACCCTTATTTCTAAAATGTAGCCTTTTCGATGAGTTTAGTTGAAAGCTTGAATTGATTACCAAGGATCCTGCACCTTGGTGGGCATTGATATTCAGTTTTTCTCTCTAAACTTGTGATACTGTGGAATACTGTGCTCAACTTCCTGGATTCTCTGCTACAGCTTTCATATCTGCAAATGCCTCAAGAGGAAAACTGGCACTGAATGCTGGGCTCATCTCTCTGTACTACTCCTTTCTAAAGGATCTGGGTCAGTAAAGTCTCGGCTGCCTTCTTATCTCTCCAGTGCCTTCCTGCAGATGAATACTTCCAGGCAGTATTGCTACAGTATTAAAAACATTTTTTTTAAGTCCAGCTTTATAGCTCTTCTTGGTGAGGTGGTAGGTATGATGTAAGCTAATCTGTCACAGAAGCAAAAATTCTTGTTTTAGTTTTTAAAAGTTCATGATAAAATATTTGCATACAATTTTTATTTCATGGCTACATTTTTCTGATAAATGGTCTCAAAATGCCATTAGTTATTACTATTCCTTTCTTCCTTTCTGATATATTTGTAGAGATATTGTGTTAGTTTTCTTTCTGATTACTCAGCTTGAAGGAGATGAATTTTTCCTACAAGAATTATTATAGGTTTGTGAAGATGAGGGGCCATGTGATGGTTAAATTTATGAGTCAACTTGATTGGGTCACAGGGTGCCTAGACATTTGGTCAAACATTCTGGTTGTGTCTATGAAGGTGTCTCTGGGTGAGATTAACATTTGAATTGATTGACTGAATAAAGCAGATTACCTTCCTAATGTGTATGGTTCCCATTCAATCAGTTGCAGGCCTGAATAGAAAAAAAGGCTGACCCTAGTAAGAGGGAATTCCTCCTGCCTGACTTGCTTTCAAGCTGGGACATTGGATTCTGTCCTTGGTCTCTTACTGAAACAGTGGCTCTTCCTGGGTCTGACATAAGAAACTATTGCTATGATTTACATCAGAGAATGTTTTGCCTATGTTCTCTTCTAGGAGATTTATGGTATCATGTCTTAATATTTAGGTCTTCAAGCCATTCTGAGTTTATTTTTGTGTATGGTGTGAGGGAGTGTTTTAACTTCATTGTTTTATATGCAGCTGTCCAGCTCTCCCAACACTACTTGCTGAATAGACTGTATTTTCTCCATTGTATATTCTTGCCTCCCTTGTTGAAGATTAATTGACCATAGGTGTGTGGGTTTATTTCTGGGCTCTCTATTCTGTTCCACTGATCCATATGTCTGTTTTTGTCAGCCAATACCAAGCTGTTTTGATTACTGTAGCTTTGTAGTATTGCCTGAAGTCTGGGAGGATTATGTCTCCAGTTTTGCTCTTTTTCCTCAGGATTGCTTTGGCAATTCTGTTTTTTGTTTTGGTTCCATATAAATTTTAGGAATATTTGTTCTAGTTCTGTAGAAAGTGACATGGGTAATTTGACAGAGATCACATAAAATCTGTAGACCGTTTTGGGTAGTATGGCCATTTTAACAATATTAATTCTTCCAATCCAAGAGCATGGTATATCTTTCCATTTCTTTGAATCATTTTCAATTTCCTTTATCAGTGTTTTATAGTTCTTAGCATATAAGTCTCTCACCTCCTTGGTCAGGTTTATTCCTAAATTTGTTTGGTTTTTTATTGATGCTATTTTAAAAGGGGCTGTCTTTTCATGTTCCCTGTCTGAGATTTCATTGTTAGTGTAAAGAAATGCAACTGATTTCTGTATGTTAATCTTGTATACTGCTACCTTGCTGAATTCATTTACTGGTTCTAGTAGTTTCTGTGTGGAGTCTTTAGGGTTTCCTATATATGGTATCATGTCAGCTGCATACAATGACAACTTTACCTCTTCCCTTCCAATTTGGATATTTTTTATTTCTTTTTCTTGTCTGACTGCTGTGGCTAGGATTTCTAATACTATGTTGAACAGAAGTGGTAAGAGTGGGCATCCTTGTCTTGTTCCAGATTTTAGCAGAAAGGCTTTCAGCTTTTCACCTTTGAGTATTATGTTGGCTATGGGTTTGCCATAAATAGCTTTTTTTTTTCCGTACGCGGGCCTCTCACTGTTGTGGCCTCTCCCACTGCGGAGCACAGGCTCTGGACGCGCAGGCTCAGCGGCCATGGCTCATGGGCCCAGCCGCTCCGCGGCATGTGGGATCTTCCTGGACCAGGGCACAAACCCGTGTCCCCTCCATCGGCAGGCAGACTCTCAACCACTGCGCCACCAGGGAAGCCCCATAAATAGCTTTTATATGCTGAGATATGTTCCCTCTATACCCACTTTGGAAAGAGTTTTTATCATGAACAGATGTTGAGTTTTATCAAATGCTTTTTCTGCATCTATTGAGATATCATGTAGTTTTTGTCTTTTCTTATGTTGATGTGGTTTATCACACTGACTGATTTGCATATGTTGTACCATCCATGTAACCCTGGGATGAATCCAGCTTGATCATGGTGTATGATTCTTTTTATGGTTGTTGGATTTGGTTTCCTAACATTTTGTTGAGGATTTTTGCATCTATATTTATCAAAGATATTGGCCTGTAATTTTCTCTGCCAATAAATTGGACAAACTAGAAGAAATGTACAAGTTTTGCCAACTCCCTAATCTAAGTTCATCTGGAATTCTCCTAATGACCCAGGTTTTTTCTGGTGTGTGTTTTTAACCTGTACTTCCATGGGAGATAGGCAGTTTTAGCACAAGTCACAATGTAAAGCTTCATTTCTTCCCCTCTGCCAAAAGACAAATTACTTTTTGCATTCCCCATTTAATCCTATCCTCAACCTCATTGTCTTCTTAGAAAGAAAAAGGGTCAGAGAACCTGTCACTACCAACACACATCGTTATCTGCCTATTGAGAACAAGGAACTTACGTTTTGTACTCCAGGGTGTGCTATTTACCTCTAAAAATGTATTTTACCAGCTATTTTCTTTTTATAGGTTTATTAAGGTATAATTTACATACTATAAAATTCACTCGTTATAACACTTATGGTTTGATGATTTTTAGTAAATTTAAACATCTGTGCAATAATCACCACAATCTGGTTTGGGAACACTTCCAATACCTGAGAAATTTCCCTCAAGCTGGTTTGCAGTCAATCCTGGCTTCCACCATGAGTTCTAGGCATCACTGATCTATTTTCTGTGTCTATAGTTTTGCCTTTTCTAGAAACGTAATATCAATGAAATCATACAATATATAGCTTTTTGTATCAGGCTTTTTTCACTTATCGTATTATTGAGGTTCAACCACAGTGTTGCACATATCAGAAACTAACCCCTTTTTATAGCTGGGTAGTATTCTATTACATGGATATTAGTACACTTTATTTATCCGTTCACTACTTGCTGAACATTTGCATTGTTTCCGGCTATTTGCTATTATGAATAATGATGCAATGAACGTTCATATACAAGTTTCTAAAGGGACTATGTTTTTAATTCTTCTGGATAAATATCTAGGAGAATTTCCGAGTTATAGGGTAAGTGTATGCTTAACTTTTTGAGAAATTTCAAAACTGTTTTCTGAAGTAGTTATACCATCTTGCACTTCTACAAGCAGTGTAGGAGTCTCAGTTCCTCCATATCCTTGCCAACAGCTGGTATGGTCACTGATTGATTAACTCTTGAGCCTGTACAACAATATGTTACTATGGTTTAACTTGCATTGTTCCTAATGATAGTAAACATCTTTTCACGTGCTTATTTGTTATTCATATATCTTCTTTCATGAAATGTCTTTTCAATTTTCCCCCCATTTTTTTCCATTGGGTTGTTTGTATTATTTCTTATTATTGAGTTTTAAGAGTTCTTTATACATTCCAAATATAAGTCTTTTATCAGATAAATTGTTTGAAAATCTTTTCTCTTCATCTATGTATATCTTTTCATTTTCTTAATGTTGTCTTTAAATTTTGATGAGGTCCAATTTATAATTATTTTTCTCTCAAGAGTTGTGCTTTGTGTCATATCTACAAAATCTCTGACTAACGCCAAATCACAAAGATTTTCTCCTATGCTTACCTCATATTTCAGTTTATGATCCATTTTGAATTAATTGTGTATGTTATGAGGTAAGGATCTAAGTTAATTTTTTACACATAGATATCCAGTAATTCCAGCACCATTTGTTGAAAAGATTGTCTTTTTCCCATTGAATTGCCATGGTACTTTTGCTGAAAATCAATCAACCATAAATATGACGTCTTATTTTTGGACTCTCTACTCTGTTCCATTATGCCAATGTTACCGTCTTTTGATTACTATAGATTTACAGTAAGTTTCAAAATTCTGTAGTGTAAATCCTCCAACTTTTGTACCCCTCGCCTCCCCGCCCCCCCCAAATATTTTTGCTATTGTAGATCTTCTGTATTCCCATATAAATTTAAGGATAGGCTTGCCAGTTCTAACAAAAAAGCCTAGCAAAATTTTGATAGTGATTTCCCCAAATCCATAGATCTATTAGGAGAGAACTGTAGTCCTAACAATATGCAGTATTGTCTCTCCATTTGCTTAGATATTCCTTAATTTATCTCAGTAATGTTTTGTAGTTGTCTTCCTTTGGTTAACTCTGGGAGCTCTGAAATGTCTGTTTTCAACAACTGTGTCCACTTTGAAACTTTTTTTTTCTTGAGCGGATTCATCAATCTCTTCATGTTAGCATAGCCAGAAGTCTACCAGCTATTTTGGAGAATGTTTTTTGCAGATGCAGTGTCTTCACTAATTCCTACAACACATCCTTTTCTGATCACCATTGCTTTTGACTTCCAATTAATCTGTGATTGGGGTTTCAGTCGGAGATTTGCAAGAAGAGGAGGAAATACAAATTTTTGCACTGTCATGTTACAGTAGTTAAAAGGAGTCTTAAATGGATGTGTTTAGTATTTGTCAGGAAAAGTTAATCTTTTCATTCTTACTGAATTAAAGCAGAGGGTCTCTGGAGCCAGACTACCTGTGTTCCAATCCATCCTGCCACTCCCTAGTTTTGAGATTACAAGAGTAGCTTAATCTCCCTTTGCCTCAATTTCCTCATCTGTAAAATGGTAGGAGCAACAGGGTATACCTCACAGAGTTATTGTGAGAATTATAAGCTTTATATAAAGTAACTCAGGAGAGGGCCTGCACAAAGTAAATTCTACCTAAGTATTACTTCATTTTGCATGTTTGGGAATGAGAAGGTTTTACTATTTGTAAATTGACATACCTGGCTTACGATAATTATAAGACTACACAGGAATATGGAAAAATGCTCATGTTTTAAATGAAACAGCAGATTAGAAAATAAAATGTATATATGACTGAAATTATGTAATAATACATATACAACAAAACCTGGAAAGGAACATATAAAAGTAAAATAGTTATTTCATGTTAATGAAATCATAGGTAACTTTTATGTTGAATATTTTCCACATTTTGTGTAATTTTGCTTTTATGTAAAATAATTATTTAAAAACAAGATACAAATGATAATATTTTCTTACTGGAAACCATTTGCTTCCACTCCTTGGCATATATGGCTAATTTTACTTGCAATAAGTTACCTTTAATAGAAACTTTGAATACAGACTTCTGAAAGTATCAACAAACTTTTCTCTATTTCCTTTTTAATTTTTATTTTTGAAGTTAAAAAATCTGACTATCAGACTCTATTAGTTATATAAGTTTCGAAATTAACACACTAATTGCTTTTTGGTTTCTATATCTGAAGTTCTGTTGAGAAGGAATTTGGTTCTCTTCAAGCAGGTTCCCAATGGAACAGTTGGTGTAGCAATGGCAAAGGTATTCTTTGGTTATCCCTCTTGGGGAAAATACCCAATTCAACCAAACCAAAAAATGAATAAATGGAAAGAAACAGTGAAGATGTGCAGTTAGGTGGACTGACAGAGCAGTAAAGCTGAATAAAAGGACCAAAAATAGAGAAGAGGTTCAAATGGAAGAAGACCCAGATCCTCCCCTATTTCTCCAGAAATAAACATTTCCTGTTATCATTTGTCACTGAATACTTGCCAACCATATGATTTGCTCTCAAAGTTCTGTTCACATCCTTTACCACATCTTTCAATTTAGCAAGACAAGGTAATATTCTAGTTTTTATAAAATTAGGAGATAGGCTTTTATTTTTATCCTTCAGATCTCATCAAAATCAAGAGTATTGTTTAAAAATTATTTCTAAAGATGTATTTCTGGTAAACTTGCCAGAACTTTATGGTTAATAATGAAATGAAACCAAGGGGTGAATACAAGATTTGATCTACTTTCGATTTGATTATATCACAATTCAATTTTTCTCTAACCATAATACCATCTTTTACTAGGTAATTTGCTCATAAACTCTACATGAAGTGACCTTCTAGAGTTTAATTATATTTCTTACCTCAAGGTCACTCTTAACAGAATCTTAAAATTCTGTCTGGTAGACAGAAATGATGTTTAATTTTGTAGTCATATTGGTTAAGCCCATTAAATAACAATTATGTGACCTATTTGGATAAAGTTTAAATCCTGTTAGTTTTATTTTAGTGGAAATAACTAAGAGTTATACAATACTGTTCATACAGTATTCATAGTTAAAAAATAATTTATACTACTTACTATTTGGCCACTTCCCACAGTGTTTGTGTGCATCAGCTTTGTAATTACAAAATAAACTAACAAAGTTCTTTTTCAAGTAGCTTGTGACCAAACAAGCAAAGTCATTTTTAAATGCTTAGAAAATTGAATAATCATTGGGAAAATAGTGACAGAAATAAAAAGAAATATGGAACACAATGGAAAATTGAGATAGAATGAATGAAAAGTCTCTCTTTTATGACTATTTAGCCATTGTCTTTCAACGTGTTACTGAAATGACTATTAATTGAACATAATACTTTTACTTCAGGAAAATCCTTGAACTCATTACAAAGCACAGTTATCCAAACCTTATTATGTAAAAGTAAGTAAAACTATTAAAACTGCTGATTAATATTAGGATTTTTACAGCTGTTAACAACTGGGACAAGAACTGCAGAATGATGTCAGTTCAAGGAATCTGAGATACTAAATGGAAAAAGATTCCTTTAAGTATTTAAAATTTTGTTCATAAATCTAGCTGTTTTAATCTAGGTTTAATCTATGGTTCAGCTCTTTATTCAAGCTGTAGAGTTTATAGGCAGAGTTGGTTTCTTTGGCTTCTTAACTACCAATGGTATTACTTCTAGCTATTATCAGTTCTCCATCATGAATATGACATCAGAACTGTCAAAATTTCTCTAGTTTGGCTTAATTGTTCCTGTTCTTGCCAAAGACAGGCCTTAGCTTAGCCATGACAAAGTGATTAATAGTTAAAAGAGAGATGGAAAGTGAAATAAAGAACAGGGGCTCAAAAAATAAATGGGACAAAGAATAAGATGAGGTAAGCCGAGTCCTCTCTCCAAGAAGACTCCTGTACAGATTGGTAAAATGAAAGATTGCCTGTACATAGAAGCAATCCTTGCGTTTAGGAGGAATATTAAATAAAAAAATGTGCACCAAATATAAAATTATGTCTATAATTGCTGTGATAGTGCTGAACATCTAGCATGTATCAATGAATATCAGTGAGATTAAATCACTCACCTTATCAAGCTCGCTTGTCAGTTTTTTATTTTCTTCCATTAATAACACTTTTTCTCGTTCATACTGTTGTTTGAACTCATTTTCAAATTCTTCCCTTTCACTTTGACTAATACAATGCAAAAATATAAAAGGAAAAAAAGGAATTGAATTAAAGGTAAAATAATGGTATCCTAGATTGGCTAGGGTATCATATGCCTTATTCTGAAAAGCCACTTATATCTCAATTGCTCCAAATCCCAAACATTTCCCTTAAAATTAGGAAGTCACAATCATTTCCTTTTAATAAATAAATAGATTTGTCTGCTTAATAATATCTATTTTGTTCTTCATTTGAAAATCTGAGGAAGACAACCTGATTATGCTCACCTTATTCAGTTGTATACATCCTAGAAAGCATGGGAAAATGAGGAAACTAGGGAGAAAGGAGGGTATAGGGACCACAGTACAATTGCTTACACTCAGCTCTAGAGTGCATAGAAAATTCAACTTCCATTTCCAACAGTTCTCTCAGCACACTAAGCCCATCCTTCCATTACTCCTGCCTTCCTTCTTCCCTTCCTCCGTACATACCTACCTATCTACACATACATACATACATACAATATTATAAAACTTATTTAAAATGATAGTTCTAAGGGACAGAATTGATTCACCCTTAGGGGTAAACACAGTTCTAACGAACTTTTTAAAAATCTCCAAAGGGAGGAGTCTGGGAGGCGGCGCCGCAGGGGACAGAGGGACGGCCGCGCTCGAAGGCCAACGCGGAGGCCGCGATACTGGCGCTGCCCCGCCCGCTGCTTTTGGCTGCCGGTTGCCTGGCAGCGCTCTGCGTGACGAGCGCGGCTCAGAACACCACGTTGGCCCTGAACGTGACTATACCCTCGGCTTCACCGACTACCACCAGGACAGCCCCGGTGCCGCCGCCGCTCCGCCGGGCACCACTCCAGCACCAGAAATCTCTGAAAGCCGCAACAACCGGGTTTCCTGTTTTGATGCTAACGCTGCTAACACTACCTGCTTCTGGATAAAATGCAAAGGTAAAGGCTACTGTTCAGATAATTCAACAGTTCGTGATTGCAAGGTGGTGAACAGCACAGAATTCTGTCCTGCGTCCACTGCCACACCATTGCCAACCAACTCTACAGCTAAAACCACAACTCTGCCTTCCTCTTCTACAGCTTCCACCACAACTACTACATCAGGTACAAATAATACCTCTTTAACTCCGACTTCACAACCTGCGCGGAAGTCTACCTTTGATGCAGCCAGTTTCATTGGAGGAATTGTCCTCGTATTGGGTGTGCAGGCTGTAATTTTCTTTCTCTATAAACTCTGCAAATCTAAAGAACGAAACCACCACACTCTGTAAACAGACCCGCTAAATTAACAAGAACTGGTGTGTAACCCACTGAAACCAAAATATTATCTTTCAAGATGTCCCACATGGAAGACGCTATTCTAGGATCTTTAATTTTTCAAAGGATGCATGTAGGAGCATCGCCCTTGAAGAAAAATCAGTTAAATCATTCTGCTCAACAGGCATATTTAAAATATTCTGCACGAATTCTTGTGGCTGTCTTCTTTTATTTTAAACGTCTGCTGCTGTGGGATTATGTCCTCTCTTCTTGACATGCCAAATGTAACTCTGTATGTGATGGAAAGCATTGTCCTGTGCAGACAACCTCCTGACCCTTTTGGCAATTTCAATGTAGTCATTTCAAAGCCTGAAAGCTGCATTATTTTCATCCTAACTCAGGATGTAGTTTAGCGACCAGAATTGAGAAGAACATGCCAAATGAGCATCAATCAGGTGGATTTTGGGCTATCATTTCAAAAGTGGAATAAATTTATAAATGTAGTATCCTTAGAGTAAAATTTAGTGTTTGATAAGTTATTTTTTCTACATTAGAAAACAGATGCCACACACGGAATTACATTCCAGATTTAAAGAAATCAATGGAAGGATACAAAACATTAAAGTGTAGCAGGTTATTGTTCATACTTGTAAAGCACCTTATATCATTGAGAAAATAAAAAACAGTGTCTTAAAAGACAAAAAGACAAAAAAAAAAAAAAAGGAACAACAACAAAAACCTCCTAAGGGAGAACGGGGAATCAGTTTTTGAATACTGAGTTGAAGTGCAAGTAAAGAGGCTTATCTCTACAGCAGTGTGATGGAGGATGTTAGTTAGCAGTAAATGTGAAGCAGTTCTGGGTAATTTTATGATTGCTTCCAAGTCAATAAACAACATAAGTCATGGCTGATTTTAAAAATGTTACCTTAAAAATCCCTTCCTCACTAAATTATTGAATATAAATTAAATTATAATTTAAATGATAACTTCTAGGAAAATAACCATCCTGTGTCCAAACAAATGTGTCCCTTTCCTTCTTATCTATAATCAAAATGTGAAATTTAGTTATGTTTAGGCATTTTTCTTTTTCTTTTTTTTTTTTTTTGCAGTTCACGGTCTTCTCACTACTGTGGCCTCTCCCATTGCAGAGCACAGGCTCCGGACGCACAGGCTCAGCGGCCATGGCTCACGGGCCCAGCCACTCCGCGGCATGTGGGATCTTCTCGGACCGCGGCACGAACCCGTGTCCCCTGCATCGGCAGGCGGACTCTCAACCGCTGCGCCACCAGGGAAGCCCAGGAATCTTTATTGATTCAGAAGCAACTCCAAACAACAATGAAAAAATTACGAAAAATTACAAAGAAGCATCCTTTCAGAAAAATAAGTATATGAATAAATTGAGTAAAATTTCTATATACAACCATTTTTGTTTTTTCCTATTAGCGTTAAACAAAACTTAAGTCTCTCTCATACTGAAATGAAATAAACAAACTCTCCCCTAAACTCTACATCACACTTCATTTTCCACTTGGTCTTCCCATTCACTGGCAACCACCTTGAAATCTTGAGAGTTTGCCGTATCCACTTCCTCACTGCCTAAATTTTCCTCCCTGTGCCAAAATCTGACTTCTACTGCCACCACCTCAAAAAAACTGTTGTCCGCAAACTCATTATTGTCCCAACTGTTATTATATCCAATCTACTGGCTACCCTTGACAGTGTTGTCCATTCCCTCCCTCTTGAAATGCTGTCCTCCCTTGGCTTCAGTGATACCCACTTTCTTGATTTTCAGCCTACATTTAGACTTTTCAGCTGTATTTGTGAGCCCCCCACCCCCTCTTTCCTCCATGTAAATGCCAATGCTCCCAGGTGTTCTGTCACAGGTGCTCAACTTTTTTTTTTTTTTTACACATTTTCCCTGAGCTATTCCATCTATTATACCACCTATTTCAATTATCATCCATTATGCTGACAAACTCTGAATCTACATCTGAAGCTTTTCTGGGCTTCAAATTGCTGACTTGATATCTCCCCAAAGTTGTCTCCCAAGCACCTCAAATTCAACATGCCCAACCATAACAACAGAAAAACAAGTTCCCAACACCCCACGTACCTTCCCCTGTGATCATACACTCTACTTATTCTTCTCTTACTACAGGAGAAAAACGTAGCTAAGGTTGCTCTTTGCTTATGCGCCTGCTCAAGTACACTTTTCTCCCCTCTGTCCTGAATCATCTACTGGTACCTTCTATCAGATTACAAGCATGGTGTTATTTTTGAGACAAATTTCTCCTCCAGTTATTATCTCGTTGCTTTTATTATCTGCTTGCTCTTACAATTGCTCTCCTTCAAGTCTTTGGATCCATTATGAGGTTTCTGCCCACTACTGCTCCACTGAAATTGTTCTTACCAAAGTCACCAATGACATTCATATTGTTAAACTCAACTATCAATTACACGGTCCTCATCTTATTTGATTTAGACCTCATCTAATTTAACATGTAGACAGATTTGATACGCATTCATCGTAACACCAAATTTGGACACCAAATTTGCACACCAAATTTGCCTGGTCATCTTCCTATCATTCTTACTGCTCTTTCCCTCTCCACGTTGCTGTTTCTTCCTCATTTCCAAGCTTCTAAAGATTGGAGTGCTCCAGGTTGCAGTCCTAGGACTTCTTTTCCATCTATATTCATTCACTAAGTGATCTCATATAGTCTCACCCCTTTAAATATCATGTGAATGATAAATACTCCCAGGATTTTACCTCTAGCCCTGAAATCCAGACTAGTCTGTATGATGACCTCCTTGACATTTCCACCTGGATGCCTCAAAAGCACCTCAAACAGAATTTATTTAAAACGAGCTCCTGATATTCCCATCCCCAAAATGCTTCTTCTGTGGTTTTCCTCTCTAAATGGTAACTATATTCTCCTAATTGCTAAGGCCCAAAACTGTAGCACCATCCTTGATTTCCCCTCTTTCTTTCTCACCCCATATCTAGTCTATCAGCAAATATTATTTTTACCTTTTAAAGAAATTGGAATTCGAACATTTTTCACAGCCAATTCTGCCACCACCCTAGGCCCAATCCACCATTATCTTTTGCCTGGATGATTGCAATAGCCTTCTCAATGGTTTCACTGCTCTTTCTCTTATCTAGTTCAGACTTTTCTTAATCTAGTAGTCAGAATAATCCTGTTCAAACACAAGTCAGTATTTGTCCATTTTCCACTCAGAATCCTGCAATGCTTCCCTGCCATGGTTTTACTGAGAGTAAAAAATTGTAAGTCACTGAACGTGACTTACAAAGCCTTACATGATCTGGCCCCCATTACCTCTCATACGTACCTCTCACTATTCTTTCCCCTTAACTCTGCTTCAGCCACATTGGCCTCTTTTTTAGTATTATTATTTTAACAGACTTTATTTTTTAGAAAGGTTTTAGGTTCGTAGCAATACTGAGAGGGAAATACAGAAACTGCCCATATACTCAGAGTGCTGTGTTTGTTACTACTGATGAACCTACATCTGACACATCATTATCACTAAAACATTGCAATTTACATTAGATTGTATAATGACATATGCCCCCATCACAGCTTCATACAGAGTAGTTTCACTGCCCTAGAAATCCTCTGTGCCCTGCCTATTCATCCCACCCTCCTCCCAATCCTTGCAACCACGGATCTTCTTACTATCTCCATAGTTTTGTCTTCCCATTATTTTTTTTAACAGACTTCTTGTTCCTCATGTAAAATGTTCTTCTCACACATCTGTATAGATATCTCCCCCACCTTCTTCAGTCCTTACTGAGAAATCACCTTCTCAGTATAATTTTCCCTGGTTATTTCATTCATATATATATAT
>NW_020171818.1:778947-829332 GCF_003031525.2 Neophocaena asiaeorientalis asiaeorientalis
ATGCTCCATCCCCCCCATCCACTGCCTTATTTTTTGTTCTTAGAATTGATCACTACCTATATATTACCTATCCTATATCATTACCTATATATTCTGTATTTTATTTATTTCATTTATATTTTGCTTATACTCTTTCACCATAATTAAAGGAAAGTTCCATAAGGAGAGAGAATTTTTATCTGTTCACTGTTATGCCTCCAGAGCCTACAGCAGTGCTTTCACATAGCAGGTTCTAAAAATTTTTGCTGAACGAACAGACCAAACTGAATTAAACTTAGGCTTCCAATATAAGTTGAGAATGACAAAAACATACATTCAGTTACCTAAAACCTAGAAACTTGAGTATCACTGATAATTTCTCCTGCTTCTAATTTCTCATATCTGGTTATCATGTCATCCAGGTTCTGTCTTCTCGGTAGAACTTCTGAATCCATAAACTTCTCTCCATCTTCACTATCATATCTAAGGTCCAGCCACCTCATCTCTCACAGCTAGATTACTATCTGCAGTCTGCTCCTTCCAATCCATTCTCTAAACAGTAGCAAGAGTGGTCTTTCAAAAATATAAATATTGATATAATCATGTAATTTTCCTTCAATGGTCTTATGACTATTTTCCTTTCTAGTCTCATTTCTCAGCACTCATCTTTCTTTTTATGCTTCCACCATAACGAACAGCTTTCATTTTCTGAATGTGCCATGCTATTCTTTTCCTCTAGATCTTGGCAAATTCTGCTAACCTTTGCCTGGACACTCTTCCACAGCTATATATTGCTTATATCTTTGGTCTTAACTCAGAAATAATTTTGTCCAAAAAACCTAGACACACCAACGTTATCTTTGGTGCCTCTTCTACAGGTGTTCCTATACTTATCCCATTTGCTTTCCTATGATGCTGTAATATAATTTTCTATTTACCAATCTTGACTTTGGTCTTCTTGAGGACTGGAATATGTTTATTGCCCATGTATCTCCAGTCCTTAACACCAAACAGGTATTCAATAAATATAAGAAGAGTAAATAACTTGATTCTTACCTCTCTCTCCTGTTTTTTTCCAACTTGTCTTTCAAAATCAGAATTTCTTTGTTGAGAGCAAGTTGCTGGCCTTCTGAATCATGTAGCTCTTTCTTCAGATTTTTAATTTCATTTGCATGTATTCCTTCTCTCTTGGACAATTCTTCTTCATAAAAGATACTTTTCTTTTCCAAATCAGTCTTTAGTTTGGTTATTTCTTGCTGATGTTCTATGCTGCATACTCCTGGTGAGTAACTAATTTGTTTTTGCTATGGAAGTAATAATAAAAGATTAATCTGTAAGAATAATAAAATATTAACTAATAACTCTTTCTACAATATAAAGAACTGTTCATATAACTGAATATTATTTTTGTATATTATTACATAAAAATAATACTTTCTTTATTCAGGCTATTAACCTTTTGCCTGCCATATCTTGCCAATATTTTTCTAAGTGTGTATTTCTTTATTGCTGTATTTTACAGTCTTCTTCACACCAAGATTAAATATTTATCTGTATTTTCTGCTGGTACTTATATAATTATTTGTTTTACACTTAAATATCTAATTTATATATAATATTGTCGGTGTATGGAGTGAAGGAAAAATCTAACTGCATCCTATTTCTGATGTGGAACTAATAAAAGGTTATTAATACATTTGTGTCTTTAAAAGATTAAATTGGGGGAGGAGTGGTAGAGCTAGAATGCACAAAAAGAAAAGGGAGAAAGAAGGCTTCTGCAGTGGTCCAGGGAGAAATGACAAAGGTCTAATCCAACATCTTTGTATCTATTCTAGAAAAACATGATACAGCTCTTCACATTTAGGTAGGGCTTTAAGAAGGGGAAGTTTGGTTGAAAGACATCTTTTTAGAAATGAGGTTGAAATATACTCTTGGTATGAGTGAGAAAAGAAAGTGTAATGTCCAAAGGTTCTTCCAGGTAGTAGCTAAGGTAAACAGAAGCATACAGAGGTTATGACTGTAAGATTTCCTGAGCTTTTTCCTGAGTAACTTTTCTATTACTTTGTTACATGCTATTTTCCCAGGTGATCCACAACAAAACTTTTAAAACCCAAAGAACCTATAAGCTTATATTTAGTGACAACAAGGAATCAAGATCTGGAGGACACTGTATCCTTTTTTGAAGTCAGTATTAAGGGCAGGAAAACTGGTAACCGCCCTTGATTTAAAGTCCAAAGAAAACTATGCTAGCTTCACATTTGAGGTCTATAATTTAAAAAAAAAAAAAAATAGGCATCAACGTGGGCCTGAGAAATGTTTCTGGGATAGTCACTGTAATGTTAACCATTTACTCAAAACTGCTTATGAAGTGCCTACCATATGCAGGACCCAGATTTTCCAGTGGTTTCTGAGTCAGCCTGACATGGAAAGCTTGGTGGAAACTGGGAAAGCCATGTCAAGTCATGTTCTTGCTCTTATGCAACTCCATGAAAATGGTGCCTAAATCAACATCTGCAGCACTAACCACTTATCGTATTACTCTTTCATTTTTCTAATCACCTAAAGAACACTCTTAGTTTGCTGCTCACTTTAGTATAGTTTGTCTGTTGGGATAGCAGTAGATGTACTAGAAGTTTCAAGCAAAAATTACCTTGAAATCAAAACCTCACAAAGATACCACCAAAAAAAGTTATAGACTCATGTCACTAATTGATAAGAACGTAAAAAAGCCAAATAAAATGCTGAGAAACAAAATTAAGCCATAGGTAAAAAAGAACAATCTACTGCAAAACAATAAGTTTTATTTCAGGTATTGAAGGTAATTTAATATTAGCAAACATTAATAACTGTGCAAAACTTAAAGTAACTCCTTGTGATAATCTCTAAGTACCCCTGCCCAAAAGTATTTCATAAAATCTAATACCAGTTCCAAAATACTACCCCAAGTCCCACCAAAAAAAAAAGAGTTAAGTAATTCTCTTAAGGAATAACCTCTTTCAAGCTATCAGACAAAATAATACTTTCTAGTGAAACACCAGATACATCCAGGAATAATAACAACAAAAAGGATGCCTTCCATTATCTCTCTTATTTAATATTAGATTTTAGATATTCTAAGTAACATGTGAAATCGTTACAAAACATGAATAGTTGAAAATCATGATCATTTCCACTTAATATAACTGTTTGCTCAGAAAATGCAAATAAATCCACTGAAAAGTGTTGGAATTGATAAAGCTGAGTAAAACAACTGCATATTAGATAAATATAAATCACACAGTACTTCTAGACAGTAGAATAAGCAATAATAGTAAAAATTTTCACTGTTAATAATAAAAAATTTTCATTTCTTTTTAATAGATCCAACAAAAATCACCAGCAACTAGTACACACACAAGTAATAACAACAGTGAATAATTTGTTTGAATTATATGAAAAAATTACAAGTCTTTATGAAAGATTTAAAGAAGACAATATAGAAAAATACCAAGTACTTGAAAGGGAAGATTGAATGTACATATATTCAATGTTTCTTAAATTATCTTCCCTGTAAATTTAATTAAAACTTTTTTAATGTGGGAGGTAATACTGGGTGAGAGATGGAGACAAATATTCTAGCACCCAGGCAAAAATAAACTGGTAAAAATACCAAAGAAAATCCTGAAAAAGCACAAAGAGTAAAGAAGGATAGAGGGTAATGTTTTTTTCAGATGTTAACATATACTATAAATTTTTTTTTAAATTTTTTGTCTGCATTGGGTCTTTGTTGCTGCACGCAGGCTTTCTCTAGTTGCAGGGAGTGGGGGCTACTCTTCATTGCGGTGCGCAGGCTTCTCATTGTGGTGGCTTCTCTTGTTGCAGAGCACAGACTCTAGGCGCGTGGGCTTCAGTAGTTGCAGCACACAGGCTCAGTAGTTGCGGCACGCGGGCCCTAGAGCACGTGGGCTTCAGTAGTTGTGGTGCATGGGCTCAGTAGTTGTGGCACATGGGCTCAGTAGTTGTGGCACACGGGCTTAGTTGATCCATGGCATGTGGGATCTTCCCAAACCAAGGATCAAACCCATGTCCCCTGCATTGGCAGGCAGACTGTTTTTCTTTTATAAATTTATTTTTATTTATTTACTTATTTTTGGCTGCCTTGGGTCTTCGTTGCTGCATGCGGGCTTTCTCTAGTTGCAGCGAGCAGGGGTTACTCTTCATTGCGGTGCACGTGCTTCTCATTGCAGTGGCTTCTCTTGCTGTGGAGCACAGGCTCCAGGCACACGGGCTTCACTAGTTGTGGCACGTGGGCTCAGTAGTTATGGCTCACGAGCTCTAGAGCACAGGCTCAGTAGTTGTGGTGCACAGGCTTAGTTGCTCCACGGCATGTGGAATCTTCCCGGACCAGGGATCAAACCCGTGTTCCCTGCGCTGGCAGGCGGATTCTTAACCATTGCGCCACCAGGGAAGTCCCTACTATAAATCTTTAATAAAGTATCAGTGTAATAGATCTCCACCCCAAAATAATTTAATTCAATATGTGAGATACTGTCAATCACTGAGGAAAGCAGTGATTAACTAATGGAATTGAAACCACAAACTAGCCATTAAAGAAAAAAATGATTCTCACATCATACCATTTAGCAAAACAAACTCCAAACGGATTACAACTAAATACCTTTAAACCCAAGAGAAACATCCAGGAAAAAGCAGAATTACATATTTAGCAAACTCTGAAAAAAGAAGGACAAGCCAAGCTTCGAAGCAATAGAAGAACTATTGAGAAAAATAAAAACAAATCATCTATAATTTGAAAAAGAAACAAGACCAAAATTAAAGGGCAAATGATAAATTGGTAAAACAGTTGCAGAGAAGATAAACAGTACAATTTTTACTATGCAAAGAGTTTATAAGAATTGATAAGAAAAACATTAAGACTATGAAATTAAATGGGCAAATGACTTAAAGAGATAATTCACAAAGAGAAAATATGATGAATAAATGATCTACTAAGAAAGCAAGAAATGCCTCTCATACTTGCAAAAATTTGTGGCATGTATCAAGTGCCTTAAAAATGATCTGACCACTTCATTTCCAGGTATCTGTTCTAAAAGAAGTGCATAAAAGGGTCCATGGCAATTATTATACTGTAAAAGTGAAAAATAAATACAGTCAGCTTGGGGGGATTGGTTCCAGGTCTGTCCACCCTCCATTAACAAAATCTATGATCGCTCAAGTCCCATATATAAAATGGAGTAGTATTCACATATAACATACTCTCAAATTCTTTAAATCATCTACAAATGCTATGTAAAAGTTGCTAGGGCATGGCAAGTTCGAATTTTGCCTTTTGGAATTTTCTCCCCCACACCACCCCAAACAATGGGCTCTCTGTATCTGCAGACGTGGAAACTGTGGATATGAAGGGCCAAGTGTATTTAACAGTAGGAAACTGGCTATGTGGATATTCTTCTATAATCATTAAAATTATGTTTGTGACAATCACATAATAATCAAACAGAGAGAAAGCTTATATCACACTCTCAAGTGAAATATAAGGGTTAAGGGTTGAATTGTGTCCCTCCAAAATTCATATGTTGAAGCACTAAACACCAGCACCTCAGAATGTGACCATATTTAGAACTAGGGCTTTAAATACTGCATGATCTGACTTATGTGTGGAATCTAAAAAAGTCAAACTCTTAGAAGCAGAGAGTAGAACAGTGGTTGCGAAGGGCTGAGGGGGTAGGGGAAATGGGGAAACGTTGGTCAAAAGGCACAAGTTTCAGATATGTAGGATAAATAAATTCTAGAGATCTAATGTAAAGCAGGATAACTACAGTTAACAATACTGTACTGCATACTGGAAATTTGCTAAGAGAGTGGATCTTAAATATTCTTAGTCAAAAAAAAAAAAAGGAAGGAAGGGAGGGAGGGAGGGAGGGAGGGAGAGAGGGAAGGCAGAAGGAAGGAGGTAACTGAGGTGATAGACACGTTAATTAGCTTGATTGTGGTAAACATTTCACGATGTATACATATATCTAAATATCAGGTTTTACATCTTAAATACATACAATTTTAAATTGTCATTTGTACTTCAAAAAGCCTGAAAAAAAAGAAAATGAAAATAGGGTCTTCACAGAGGTAATCAACTTAAAATGAGGTCATCAGTGTAGGCCCTAATCCAATATGACTGTATCCTTATAAATAGAAGAAATTTAGACTCAGAATCACACACACATTGAGAACATCAAATGAAGATTAAAGCAGAAATCAGGGTGATACATCTGCAAACCATCAGAAGCCAACTCTGCAAACACCTTGATTTCAGATTTCTACTGCCATAATTGAGACAATAAATTCCTGTTTTTTAAGCCATCCAGTTTGTGGGTATTTGTAACAACTGCTCTAGCAAACTAATACAACAGGGTAAAAAAACTCCTGTGGTATATGATTGCAACAATTGGAAAGTACTTTTTTTAAAAAACAGCCTTTCTCAAGTAAAGTCAATAGGGGAGAGGGGAGGTATATCTATCAGGGAGGAGAGGGCCCAGTGGAAGGAAGAACCATAGAAGGAAAGATACCCACAGGAAGTTATATCTAAATTGAGACCTGAGCGTAGAATATTGCTGGCAACACGTACAAAAGTCTAGATATTAGAGAAAACCTGATGTATGAGCAGGGAAACCCAAATAGTAAGTTAAAAATCTCGAACAGCAAGGACCTCATAAGGTAAAAGCTATGTTACAAAGTTTGAGCCTCTTCTGAAAAGCCAAGTGGTACCATGAAAGGATTTTAAGCACAAAACTAAAAGACTTTAAAACTACTATTCTGACTACAATATGAAGAACAAATTTTTTTTCAACTAGGGGGAAAAAAACCCAGGAAAACCAGACAGAACATTACATATTTATCCAGACAAGAAATGATAGCTGTATTAATGTTTAAAAAACAAAATATTAACCAAAAAAACAGCTTTACTAAGATATAATTCACATACCATACTATTGACCCATTTAAAGTGAACAATTCAATAGTTTTTGGTATACTACATTAATTATTTTAAAGTGGTAAAACATATATAACAAAAAATTGCCATTTTAACCATTTTAAATGTACAATTCAGTGGTATTACGTTCACAATGTTGTGCAACCATCAACACTGTAATTTCTAAAACTTTTTCATCTTCTCAAAGAGAATTCTGTAACCATTAAGGAATAAACACCCCATTATCCCCTCTACCCTGCCCCTGGTAATCTCTATTCCACTTTCTATCTCAATGAATTTGTCTATTCTAGATACTTCATATAAGTAGAATCATATAATATTTGTCCCCTTTTGTCTAGCTTCTTTCACTTAGCATAATGTTCTCAATATTCATCCATGTTGCAGGATATATCAGAACTTCACCCCATTTATGGTTGAATAATATTCCATTATATGTACTTGCCACATTTTGTTCCTTTATCTGTTGAAGAACACTTGGGTTGTTTATACCTTTTTGGCTGTTTTACTAATGTTTTAATGAACACTGGTGTACAAGAGTCTGTCTGAAGTCCCTGCTTACAATTCTTTTGGGTATATAATATAACTGGGAGTTGAATTATTCGGTCATATGTTAATTCTACATTTACTTTTATTGAGGAATCACCAATTGTTTTCATATTCTTGTGAGCACTTATTTTGTTTTTATTTTTAATTTTAGCCATCTTAGTAGGTATGAAGTGGTATCTTGTGGTTTTAACTCCATTTCCCTAATAATTAATGATGTTGAACATCTTTTCATGTGCTTATTGGCTACTAATATATCTTCTTTGGAGAAATGTCTATGCAAGTTATTGCCCATTTTTTGATTGGGCAGTTTATCTTTCTGTTAAGTTGTAGGAGTTCGTTGTAAATTCTGGATATCAAATCCTTATCAGATATTTGATTTACAAATGGTTTCTTCCATTCTTTAGGTTATCTTTTCATTTTCTTAAAAATATCCTTTGATGCAATACAAATAAGTTTTTATTTTGATGAAGTCTCATTTGTCCATTTTTTGTTTTGTTGCTTATGCTTTCTGTGACTTAAGAATCTACTTCCAAACCCAAGGTCATGAAGATTTACCCCAATGTTTTCTTCTAAGAGTTTTATGGTTGTAGCTCTTATATGTAAGTTGTTGATCCATTTTGAGTTAATTTTTTAATATGGTGTAAGGTAGGGGTCCAAATTCATTTGTTTGCATGCAGAAATCCAGCTGTCTGGCACATGAGTTGAAGGAACTATTCTTTCCATCCTGAACAGATTTAGTACCTATGTGTACCTATGTCAAAAATCAACTGTGGCTATAGATACATGAGTTTATTTCTGGACTCTTAATTCTATTCCAGTGGTCTATATTCTTATGCCAGTGTCATATTCTTTTTATTGCTGTGCTTTTTGTAATAAGTTTTGAAATTGGGAAGTTTGGGTCTTCTAACTTTGGCCTTCTTTTTCAAGTTTTTTGGCTATTTGGGGCAATTCCACATGATTTTGAGGCTCATATTTTCCATTTCTGCAAAAGGGGCTGTTGATAATAGGGATCGAATTGAACCTGTACATCACTTTTGGTAAAACTACATCTGAACAATACTAAGTCTTCCTATTCATAAACATGGGATATCTTTTCTTTATTTTAGGTATCTTTTAATTTCTTTCAGCAATGTTTTAGAATTTTCAGTGCACAACATTCTTGGTTAATTTTATTCCAAGGCATTCTTTTAGATGCTATTGTAACTATAATTGCTTTCTTAATTTCATTGTGGATTGTTCATTGCTGACATAGGAACACAACTAATTACTGTATGTTGATCATGCAACCCTGCGGTTGTTTGTTTTCTTATTGAGTTTTAAGAATTCTCTGAATATTTGGATAACAGTTTTATATCAGATATGTCTGCATTTTCCTGCAGTCTGTGCCTCGTCTTTTCATTCTTGGCCGTGACTTTCACAGTCCAGAAGACTTCAATTTCAGTGAGATCTAGCATAGTAATTCTTTATTTCATGGATTGTGCCTTTGGTGCTGAAAGTAAAAAGTCATCACCATACCAAAGATTATCTAGGTTTCTCCTACGTTATGGTCTAGGAGTGTTAATAGTTTTGTGTTTTACGTCTAGGTCTGTGATCCATTTTGAGTTAATTTTTGTGAAGGGTGTAAGTTCTGTGTTTAGATTCAATTTTCTTTTTGCATTGATGTCTAGTTCTTCTAACACTATTTGTTAAAAACTACATCTTTGCTCCATTATATTGCCTTTGCTTTTTTGTCAAAGATGATTTATCTGTATAGTCTCTTGCCAATACCATACTGTCTTGATTACGGCAGTTTTATATAAGTCTTGAAGTCAGTATTCCAGCTATGTTTTTTTTCTTTCACTATTGTGTTGGCTGTTCTGGGTCTTTGCCTCTCCATATAAACTTTAGGCTTAGTTTGTTGATACCCACAAAAGAAGTTGCTGCAATTCTGACTTGTACTGCATTAAATCTGTAGTTGAAGGGGCTTCCCTGGTGGCACAGTGGTTGAGAGTCCACCTGCTGATGAAGGGGACATGGGTTCGTGCCCCGGTCCAGGAAGATCCCACAGGCCGCGGAGCGGCTGGGCCAGTGAGCCATGGTCACTGAGCCTGCGCGTCTGGAGCCTGTGCTCCGCAACATGAGAGGCCACAACAGTGAGAGGCCCGCGTACCACAAAAAAAAAAAAAAAATCTGTAGTTGAAGATGGGAAGAACTGACATCTTATAAGACACCTAATACGGAGTCTTCCTATCCATGAACGTGGAATATCTCTCCAGTTATTTAGTTCTTTGATTTTTTTCATCAGACTTTTATAGTTTCCCCCGTACAGGTCTTATGCATATTTTGGTATATTTATACTTCAATATTTCATTTTTGTGGGTGCTAATGTTAATAGTACTGAGTTTTAAATTTCAAATTCCACTTATTCATGGTTGGTATATAAGAAAGTGACCGACTTTTGTGTATTAATCTTGTACCTGCAACCTTGCTATAAATGACTTACTGGTTCCAGGAGTCTTTTTGTTAATTTTTTTGATTCTCTACATAGACAATCATATCATCTGCTAACCAAGACAGTTTTATGTCATCTTTCCCAATCTGTATACTTGTTTTTTGTTTTCTTGTCTTATTGCATTAGCTAAGACATACAGCATGATGTTGAAAAGGAGTAGTGAGAGGAAGAATCCTTGCTTTGTTCTTGATCTTAATGAAAAAGCTTCAAGATTCTTGTCATTAAGTATGATGTTACTTTAGGTTTTTTGATAGGTATTATATATCAAGTTGAGGAAGTTCCCCTCTATTCCTAGTTTACTGAGTTTTTATCATGAATGAGTATTAGAGTTTGTCAGATGCTTTTTCTGTATCTCCTGATAAGATCATGTGATTTTTAAAAAATTAAAAAATTTTTTTTTGCTGTACACGGGCCTCTCACTGTTGTGGCCTCTCCCACTGCAGAGCACAAACTCCAGACGCGCAGGCTCAGTGGCCATGGCTCACGGGCCTAGCCACTCCGTGGCATGTGGGATCTTCCCGGACTGGGGCATGAACCCGTGTCCCCTGCATCGGCAGGTGGACTCTCAACCACTGCGCCACCAGGGAAGCCCGATCATGTGATTTTTATCACATCAGTGATGCATTACATTAATTCACTTTCAAATGCTGAACCAGCCTTGTGTACATGGGATGAAATCCCATTTGGTTGTGGTGTATAATTCTTTTTATATATTGTTGGATTCAATTTGTTAATATTTTTTGAGGACTTTTGCACCTATGTCTATGAGGCTTTCTACATTGGCCTGTAGCATTCTTTTCTTGTAATGCCTTTGGCTTTGGTATTTGCATAATTCTTGCATCATAGAACGAGTTAAGAAGTATTTCCTCTATTTCTATCTTCTGAAAGCAACTGTAGAGAATTGTCATGATTTCTTCCTTAAATGTCTGGTAGAATTCACCAATGAATACATCTGGGCCTGGTGCTTTCTGTTCTGGAAGATTATTAATTATTGATTCAATTTCTTTAACAGACAGAGCCATTTCAGATTATTTATTTCTCCTTGGTTAGTTATGGGAGCTGTGTCTTTGAAGGAATTGGTCCATTTCATCTAGGTTATCAAATTTGTAGGCAAAGAATTAATTGTTCATAGTATTCCTTTATTAGCCTTTTCATGTACATGGGTTGCATACTGATGTCCTGCCTTTCATTTCTGATACTAGTAGTGTCCTGTCTCTCTTTTTTTTTTCTTTGTATTTGTGTTTTATTTTACAATCAAAGGTTTAAAGATATAGCAGAGAGTACAGCAGGCAAAACACAGATTAAGCATATTCTGTGCAAAAATATTTACCACAGAAAAGATGAGAAAAATTTTAAAAGAATTATAGTGTGAAGGTAATTATAAATATATGAAATAATGTAAACTATATTGATAGGTAATTCCCCTTCTTTTCAAGTTCCCAAGGGAATTATTAAATTTATATAAGGTATTCAAACTTGTAAGTTTGAAAATCTGTTTGAAAGACACTTTTACTGGAAAAATATAAGTGACCAAATTGTCTCAAATCAACAATAAAATAAAGCACTGAGAAGCTACTATGTAATAACAAAGAATGTGTTACAAGAGAATTTTTTCAGATTTCAAGGAAGAGGTTATTTCTATGAGCACAGAGAAAAAAAGCAAGCTTTACTCTACTTTATATAAAATCAAGATAACCCTGAAACAAAACCTGATCAAAACACCAAATAATAAAACCAGACTTATCTCAATATATTGATACATTTAACAGCAAAAATTGTTAATAAAATGTTAACATTTGAAATTCATTGCTGTACTGAAATTCAGTTATTTATATGAGCAACTGATTCCCAGAATGTAAGAACAGTTTCATACTAGAAAACTTGTTAATATGATTTCTCTCAAAAATAGATAAGGGACCCCTTTTTTTCTTAATTAGCCTGGATAGAGGCTTATCGATTTCACTGACCTTTTTAAAGAATAAGCTTTGGTTTCAATGATTTTTCTCTATTGGTTTCCTGTTTTCAATTTGATGGATGTCTGCTCTAATTTTTATTATTTTCTTCTGTTTACTTTAGATTTAATTTGCTCTTCTCTTTCTAGTATCCTAAGGTGGAAGCTAAGATGATTAATCTTAGATCTTTCTTCTTTTCTAATATATGCATTCAATGCCACAAGTTTCCCTCTAAGCACTGCTTTCACTGTACCTGACAAATTTTGACAATTTGTGCTTTCATTTTCATTTAGTTCAAAATATTTTTAAGTTTCTCATGAGATATTTTCTTTGGCTCATGTGTTTTTTTATAAGGGTGGTGCCTTAATTCCAAGTATTTTGGAATTTTCCAGCTATCTTTTTGTTACTGACATCTAGTCTAATTCCATTGTGGTCTGAGAGCAGACAATGTATGATTCCTGTTCTTTTAAATTTGTTAAGGATTTCTTAAGGTTTGTTTTATGACCCAGAATGTGGTCTATCTTGGTGGACGTTCCATGTAAGCTTGAGAAAAATGTGTATTCTGCTGTTGTTGGGTGAAGCAGTATATAGATGTCCTTACATCCACCTGATTGATGATGGATGTTGAGTTCAACTATGTCCTTACTGATTTTTTTGCCTGCTGGATCTGTCCATTTCTGATAGAGGGGTGCTGAAGTTCCCAACTATGACAGTGAATTCATCTCTTTTTCTCTGCACTTCTGGAAGGGTTTTGCCTCATGCATTTTGATGCTATGTTGTTACACGCATACACATTAAGTATGCTACATCTTCTTGGTGAACAGCAATGCCCTTCTTTATTTCCAAAAACTTTCCTTACTCCAAATTCCACCCTGTCTGAAATTAATATAGCTACTTCCACTTTCTTTTGATTAGTGTTATCATGGTATATCTTTCTCCATCCACTTACAGGCATACCTTGGGGATATTGTGGGTTCAGTTCCAGACTACTGCAAAAAGGTGAATATTGCAATAAAGTGCATCACATGAATTTTTTGATTTCCCAGTACACATAAAAGTTGCATTCACACTATACTCTAGTTTATTAAGTGTGCAATAGCGTTATGTCTAAAAAAATGTACACACCTTAATTTTAAAAATACTTTATTCCTAAAAATGCTAACCATCATCTGAGCCTTTAGCGAGTTGCAATCTTCTTGCAATAGTAACATCAAAGATCAATAATCACAGATCACCATAACAAATATAATAATGAAGAAATTTGAAACACTGTGAGAATTACCAAAATGTGACATAAAATCATGAAGTGAGCAAACGCTATTGGAAAAATGGTGCTGACAGACTTGCTCGATGCAGGGTGCCACAAACCTTCAATTTGTAATATCTGCAAAGTACAATATAGCAAAGCACAATAAAACAAGGTATGCCTGTACTCTTAATCTAGACACTTGGCCTCTGTATCCACGAATTCTGCATCCATGGATACAGAGGGCTGACTGTACTACACCATTTTATATAAGGGAATTGAGCGTGTGCAGATTTTGGTATCCATGGGGTGTGGAGAGTGCATGGAACCAATGCCCCATGGATACTGAGGAACAACTATATGTGCCTCTATACCTAAAGTGGACTTCTTAGACAACATATAGTTAGATACTGTTTTTTGATCCAATCTGACATAATCTGTTTTGTAATTGGTATACTTAGACCATTGACATTCTAAATGATTGTTGATGTTTTTTGATTAATACCTATTGTATTTGCTACTGCTTTCTATTTACTGCTCCTTTCTTTGTATCTATTTTTGTCTTCCATACCTTTTCTGTCTTTTGCTGGTTTTTTTTCCCCTTGTTTTTGGCCACACCATGCAGCATGTGGGATCTCAGTCCCTGACCAGGGATTGAACACATGCCCCCTGCATGTGAAGCACAGAGTCTCAACCACAGAACTGCCAGGGAAGTCCCTGTCTTCTGTGGTTTTAATTAAGCATTTTATATGATTCAATTTTCTCCCCATTCTGAGCATATCAGTTGAACTCCTTTTTTAAGTGGCCATTCTACAGTTTGCAATCTGCATTTATAACCAATCCAAGTCCAGTTTCAAATAACACTCTACCACTTCATGGATAGTGCAAGTACCATAAAATGAAATAATCCTAATTCCTGCCTCCTATCCCTTGTATAATTGCTGTCATTCATTTCAGTTACACATAAGCACACATAAGCATATTTATATATACATGTAATCAGACATAAGCATATATATAAGAATATATAATTGAATACATTGTTGCTATTATTTTGACCATTCATCTATTAGATTAAGAATAAGAAAAATAAAAGCTTTTATTTATTTTACCTTCATGTATTCCTTCTCTGATGCTTTTTCTTTCTTTATGTAGATCTGAGTTTCTGACCTATATCATTTTCCTTCTCTCTGGAGAACTTCTTTTAACATTTCTTGCATGGCAGGTTTACTTGAAACAAATTCCCTGAAATCTTTGTCTCAGGAAGTCTTTATTTCTCCTTCACTTTTCAAAGATAATTTCTCAAAGTACAAAATTCTAGGTGGGTAGGTTTTTTTTTCTCAACACTTTAAATATTTCACTCCACTCTCTTCTTGTTTGCATGAAGAGCAAAAGTCAAATGTAATTCTTACCTTATATTTTCTACAGGTAAGGTATTTTTTTATCTCTGACTGCTTTCAGGATTTTTATCTATAATTTGAAAATGGCATGTCGAGGTGTAATTTTTTGGGTATTTACCTTGTTTGGTGTTCTTTGAGCTTCCTGAATCTGTGGTTTAGTGTCTGACATTAATTTGCAGGAAATTTTCAGTCATTATTGTTCCAAATGGTTCTTCTGTTCCTTTCTCTGTTCACCTTTTAGTGTTCCCATTATATGTATGGTACAACTTTTGTAAATGTTCCACAATACTTGGATATTCTTTTCTGTTTTTTCACTTTTTTCTCTTTGCTTTTCAGTTTTGGCAGTCCTATTTTGATATCCTCAAGCTCAGAGATTCTTTCTTCAGCTGTATCCAGTGTACTAATAAGCTCATAAAGGGCATTCTTCATTCTGTTACAATATGTTTCATGTCTAGCATTTCTTTTTGGTTCTTTCTTAGAATTTACATCTCTCTGCTTACACTGCCCATTTATTTTTCCATGCTCTCTACTTTTTCATTAAAGTCCTTAGCATATCAATCACAGTTGTTTTCAATTCCTGGCCTGATAATTTCAACATCCCTGAGTCTGGTTGTGATGTTTGCTCTATTCTGTGTTTTTTGCCTTTCAGTGTGTCTTGTAATTTTTTGTTGATAGGTGAACATGATGTACTGGGTAAAAGGAACTGCTGTAAATAGGCTATTAGTAATGTGGTTGCAAGCTGTGGTGGGAGGGGAAGCGTCCTATAGTCCTAAGACTGGATATCAGTATGTTATTGAGCCTGTGCTTCTGGACTGTGAACTTAAGACAACCTTGTCAGTTTTTCTCCCCCACTTACCTGTTTGGACAGGGTGACTAGAGTGGGCTGGGGCTGAATATTTCCCTTCCCTCAAGTCAGTTAGGTCTGATAAAATCCCAGCAAGTTAGATTCTGGTTGAAGAGTTTCTCCTGAAGATAGACCTTGTTAGAAGAACAGAATGCTCTGGCACATTCAAAATTGTTACCCCTATTGTTAGTACAAGGGGATTTTTCTCTGATATTCTCTGTGAAAACCTTGTAGAGCTCCAGGATGTAAAACTGATGAAACTGTCAGGGCTCCCCAATGACGAGGCTCCCCTGGAGTTTTTATCTCTCAAACTTGCCCGCACTGAGCCTCTAGCAATTTTTCAATAACAGTTCGGGTCTCCCTACACTAGTACTGATTTCCTACAAGGGTTCCTGATCTCATAAGCTGTGATTCTCTTTATTTGCCTGTCACTCTCTCCAGTTTGGAGGACAGCAGTTGGTTCTGTGATATTACCTCCCTTACAGATCTAAGAAGAGTTGTTGATTTGTCAATTTGTTCAGCTTTTTACTTCTTGTTAGAACAAAGTGGTGACTTCTGAAGTTCTTATATACTGGATTGGAAACTGGCAGTATTCTTTGGAGTTTTTAAATATAGGATCCTGTGATCTGCAAATAGAGATAGTTTTACTTCTTCTTTTCCAGTTTGGATGCCTTCTATTTCCTTTTCTTATCTAATTCCTCTGGCTAGAACCACCAGCATAAGGTTAATTGCAGTGGTGAAAATGGGCATCCTTGTCTCATTCCTAAACTCAGGGAAAATATTTCGAGTCATTCACCATTGAGTATGATGTTAGCTGTGGGTTATTCATAAATGCCTTTGATCATGTTGAGTATATTCCCTTCTATTCCTAGTTTTCTGAGAGTTTTTATCATGAAAGGATGTTGAATTTTGTGAAATGACTCATGTGCATCAATTAAGATGATCATGCAGTTCCCGCCTCCCTTTGGTTCTTTCAATGTGATGTATTACATTGATTTATTTTCTTACATTCAACCACCCTTGCATTCCACCCTTGCATTGCCATGGTTTATAATCCTTTTAATATGGCTTTGGATTTGGTTTGCTGGTGTTTTGTTGAGAATTCATATGTCTATATTCGTTAGGAATACTGGTCTGTAAATTTCTTTTCTTGTGATATTATTCATATGGCTTTGGTATTATGGCAATGCTGGCCTATGGAATGAGTTAGGAAGTGTTCCCTATTCTTGTATTCTGTGGAAGAGTTTAAGAAGAATTGGTGTTAATTCTTCCTTAAAAGTTTGGTTCAGTTCACTAGTGAAGCTATCCGGTCCTGGGCTTTTCTTTGTCAGGAGGTTTCTTATTACCAATTCAATCTCTTTGCCTGTTGTAAGTCTGTTGAGACTTTCTATTTTGTCTTGCATTTAGGTAATTTGTGTGCTTCTCGATCTGTCCATTTCATCTAGATTATTTACTTTGTTGGCATAGAGTTGTTCATAGTATTCTCTTATAATCCTTTTGATTTCTGATGACAGGTATTAATATCCACTTTCATTTCTGATGTTACTTATTTGCTTCCTCCCTTCCTCCCTCTCTCTGTCAGTCTAGCTAAAGGTTTGTCAATTTTGTTGATCTCTCAAAGAATGAACTTTGGTTTCATTCCCTTTATTATTATTATTCTGTTCTCATTTTATTGAACACTGCTCTAATCTTTATTATTTCCTTCCATCTGCTAGCTTTGTTTCCTTTGCTCTTCTTTTTCTAGTTCTGTCACACATAAAGTTAGGTATTTCCTAATTTCCCTTGTGATTTCTTCATTGACCCACTGGTTGGTTAAGACCGTCTTATTTCATTTCCACATATTTTTTTAACATTCCAGTTTTCCTTATGCTATTGATTTCTAGCTTCACTCCATTGTGATTGGAGTGGATACTTTGTGTGATCTCAATCTTTTTACATTTATTGAGATTTATTTTGTGGCCTAACATCTGGTCTATCCTGGAGAATGTATCAATTGCACTTGAGAAGAATATGTATTCTGCTGTTGTTGGGTGGAGAGTTCTATATATGTATCTGTTAGTTCTAGTTGGTTATACTGTTGATCAAGACATCTATATGCTTATTTATCTTCTGTCTATATGTTCTATCCATTTTTGGAAGTGGGGTATTAAAGTTTCTAACTTTTATTCAAGAACTTTTTTTCTCTTCAATTCTATTGAAGAGTATTCTTAATGAAGTGAAGATTCCTACAACCTTTTAAAGGGGCCAAAATAAGTTTCAAAATTTACATGTGTATACCTTTAAAGCAAGAAATTCCAGTTTTAGAAAATATCTTAAAGAAATGGTAGCATGATAATAATAATAGCTAACAGTTATTGAGCCTTTACTTTGTGCCAGGCCATGGGCTAAGCATTTTAAATGCATTAACTAATTTATTGGGTAGTTTTATTATTATCCCAAATTTCCCAAATCTGTAAATGATACAAGAGATGATGAGTGTCTGATATGTAGGTAAACACATGTGACTCAGAGTTTTCAATGAGCAGTGTTTGTTACAGAAAAAAATAAAAATCAAACTAGTGGACAGAATGGTACTAAGAATTAGAAAACTTGGGTTTAAACTGTACTCTATCATTTAAGACTATAAAATCCTAAACTCATCTGAGTTTCGCTTTCCTCAAATGCAAATAATCTCTAAGATTTCCTCCAGTTTGCACTTTGTGATTCTTGTGCTTACCAAAATCACCTAAGATAGTGCTGGAAACAAAGTAGTCCCTGACTGAAAGTTATTTGAGACGGTAATGTAATGACTTCTATACACTAATCTTGCTCTAGAAGCATAGGCTATTTATAGAAGAAACATAACTATTTTGGAAAGCTAACCAAGACTGTGCAATCATGATCAATCAAAACAAAACAAATAATATACCAGTCTATGTTTTCAATAAGCTACGTCACAGTTTAGGTGGGGAGACATTTTGTGAATAAATAATTATAATAAGAGCTATTGTAAAGTTATTAACAAAACTCTACAGCAGCAGAGAATAAGGAATATTTAGACTTCCTGAGATGACAATTCAACTTCTTTCTTATATTTGCTGGATTAATAAGATACTAGACTAGGCACACAAGGAGTGTGTGGAGGTGGTGGCTGGCAGAGGAATTGGGATACGCAAAGGGTAGAGTCAAGAAAAGGCAGACATCAGATTATAATTTAGTGTTATAGAAATACGATGTCAATTAATCCTAATTCTCTCACTTTGACATATATAATATTATTATTATAGCTAATAGTTACTGACCACTTATGATGTGGCAGCTTAAATACATGTATATGTACTCCTTACATGAAACCAATGAGATAGGGTTTTACAAATGAGAAATTAAGGTCCAAAGAGATTAAATGTTTTGTCCAGCGTTACACAGCTGGTAACTGATGAGGCTGGGCTTTAAAAGCAGATAGTCCAACACTAGAGCTGGCGCAAAGATTTCCCTTGCTAAGCACTTCTGCTGAGATGTTTAAATCCAGGCCAATTATCATCTCATCCCACTTAACAGAAGTATCTGCAAAGCTACCTCTGAGCTTCTCCTAAGTCACTTAACAAGACAGAGGATCTGGACATCTAACCCTGCCTCCCCTGAGATTACCAATATATCTTGTCAAGGTATGCAGCCCTTCATAAATTTTTTTTTTTTTTTTTGCGTTACACCGGCCTCTCACTGTTGTGGCCTCTCCTGTTGCGGAGCACACGCTCCGGATGCACAGGCTCAGCGGCCATGGCTCATGGGCCCAGCCGCTCCGCGGCATTTGGGATCTTACCGGACCGGGGCACGAACCCGTGTCCCCTGCATCGGCGGGCGGACTCTCAACCACTGTGCCACCAGGGAAGCCCCCTTCATAAATATTTTAACTCCTTCCTGAAAGATTTCTTCTCCCCACTAAATACAGCCTTCCCTTTCCTTACAGCATGATTAAGAAGTCTATACCAGCTTCCTATTGATAAGAATGAGAATTAAGAATACTATGTTTGAAGGATAGTTAGTTTTTACTCTACACCAAAAAGAGAACATAACATAGTCCTGTTAAGCAGAAAGAGGAGAAAATTAATTCAACTTCATAAATATGAAATCAAACGATACCTTCAGTCCCTCTAATTCATTTTGCAGTTGCTTAGAATAGTGCTCGCTCTGTTCGCGCAATTTCCTGTCTTTAGATGCTTCAGCAGCTACAGCTTCTGTACGAACTTCCAGCTTTAAAATAAAATGAAAAAAGCAGATTTCATGGTTATAATTGTTTCTCCAATAAAATGTCTCCCCATGGGAATTTACCTTGCAATAGATAGATAACTCAAATGTTGAAATTCATATTAAATATTATTACCAAACTAAAAAAAAAACTCTTCAAAAATTAAAGAATGAAATATATATTACTTCACTAGTCTGAAAAAGCAGCTTTAATCACTACCCCATGGGCACTACAAATTTGCCTGACTACTAACCTCTTTTTTGGCTCTTTCTGTTCTGCGCAGTTCTTGCCTTAAGCTTTCAACTTTTTGCATCACCAGGTCCACCTCTTCTTCCTTATCTCGGACATGGCGAGCAAGTTTCTGTTTTTGGGTGTGCAATTCTGTTAGCCGCTCATTGATCTCCATGAATTCCTGCATGGCCAGTTTCCTCTGACAGTGTGCGTCTTTCAGCTCTTTGGATTGGTTTTTTAATCGCTCACTAGCCTGGACTAGTTCCTACAGTTTCGTAAAAAGAATATAAGTTACCAATTCTGCACCCTAGGGACCAAATTTGGCCATCAAAATATTTATCATGAAGTCAAGAAGAGCCAAAATAATTCACCTCAGAACAAAATTAAAAGAAATGAACTACTTTTGAACAGATACTAGGAGCATGGTGCTCTGTTCATATTCTCAATTCCTTATGCTAACATGCTAACTGCAAAGGAACAACAGATTTAACCTTCCAGTACCTTAGTTTCAATAAATAAATAAACAAATAAAGGTATAGGAATACAAGATACAATGGTAAACATAAAGATTTTGTGAAATTTAATGGATATCTGTGAGATTTTTAAAAATTATATCAAATGATTACAAATGATAAAAACAAGGGCTGTATTTGATGTGGAGACTAACTCTTGGGCCAGCAGCAAAGAGAAAAGCTAATTAAAGTGAGAAACTTAGAAGGAGCTGAAGTAGACTTGGGTCAGTAGAACCACCTGCCTCCCAGCAAAAGGAAATGCAAACCTTCTTTGAGGAAGAGTCTCAATGATATCTTTTTTTTTTTTTTAAGAGCATACACATATAAGTTCACAACCATAGATTTCCCAAACACCCAAAGGACAAACAACCACAAGCAAACATTACAAACAATAAACCCCAATAAAAATAAACCCCAATGGTATTTGGATATTAGAACTATCAGATACTGATAAGATTGCTATACATGAAATGTTTGAAGAAATAAAAGGAAATCATAAAAATAGGAAAATGACAAAAGACTATTTAAAATGATGAGGCAAAAAGACTACGAAAAACTGTTTATAAAACATTGTATAGAGCATTCAGAAATGAAAAAATGTAAGTATTAACATTAAAAACATGAATCTGCCAATATAGAAAGCTCTACATTTATGAAGAAAAATAAGAAGAAACTCAAACCCAGAAACTTTAAAAAATAAAGTATATAACATTAAATAAAAATAAAAAAAAATCAGAGGGAAAAAACACAAATCACCTATTCCCCATCCTCAAAAAGGAAAAAAAAAAGATAATTAGAGCAGACATCTAAGAAGTAACAATAGTAACAGGAGGACATATTTTTTAAGAGATAATAATTAAAATTGTACACACAGAAAAATTACTTTTGAAGTATGAGGCTAAAAAATAATGAGATTCTTACAAACACAAATTGACAGAGCTTACCACAACCAGATCTGAACTTAAAGGAACCTCTAAATATTTATTTCAGGAAAATGAAAAATGATTTTAGAAGGAAGGTCTAATGAAAGAGAAGTGGAGGGCTAAGAAATTGGTAAACATAAATATGAATGTAAGCAAACTTGTATATAAGATTGTATTATTGTCTCATTTGTACAGTAAACAAAAAGGACATGACTAACATATTGGCCCAAAAAAGCACAGTAGTTGGGAAGAAGCAATAGAGTTAAAGGTCCTCAAAGTGTTTGGGAGCAACAGTTTAAGATACTGCGTTGGCCAAAAGGTTCATTCGGTTTTTCCCGTAAGACGGCTCTAGTAGCGCTTAGCTGTCTTTAACCTCATTCGAAACAATTTTGTTAGATTTTCTTGTGACACCTGTCACAACAGTATACATTAAAAAAAAAACTTATCAAAACTGGTGAATTTTTGTGTAGCCATTTTAATACTTAAGATGGAAGAAAAAAGCAACATTTTCAGCATATTATGTTTTATTACTTCAAGAAAGGTAAAAACTCAACTGAAACACAAAAGGAAGATTTGTGCAGTGTATGGAGAAGGTGCTGTGATTGACTGAATGTGTCAAAAGTGGTTTGCGAGGTTTCATGCTGGAGATTTCTTGCTGGATGATGCTCCACAGTCAGGTAGACCAGTTGAAGTTGATAGTGATCAAATCGAGACATTAACTGAGAACAATCAATGTTATATCACACAGGAGACAGTCGACATACTCAAAATATCCAAATCAAGCACTGAAAATCATTTGCACCAGCTTGGCTATATCCATCGCTTTGATGTTTGTGTTCAACATAAGTTAAGCGAAAAAAACCTTCCTGACCGTATTTCTGCCTGTGATTCTCTACTTAAACGTAACGAAAACATACCGTTTTTAAAGCAAATTGTGATGGGTGATGAAAAGTGGATACTGTACAACAATGCGGAAAAGAAGAGATCGTGGGGCAAGTGAAATGAACCACCACCAACCACACCAAAGGATGGGCTTCATCCAAAGAAGATGATGTTGTGTATATGGTGGGATTGGAAGGGAGTCCTCTATTATGAGCTCCTTCCGGAAAACCAAACAATTAACTCCAACAAGTACTGCTCCCATTAGACCAACTGAAAGCAGCACTCAACAAAAGCATCTGGAATTAGTCAACAGAAACCGCATAACCTTCCATCAGGGTAACACAAGACTGCGTGTTTCTTTGATGACCAGGCAAAAACTGTTACAGCTTGGCTGGGTAGTCTAATTCATCTGCCGTATTCACCAGACATTGCACCTTCAGATTTCCATTTATCTCAGTCTTCACAAAATTCTCTTAACGGAAAAAATTTCAGTTCCCTGGAAGACTGTAAAAGGTACCCGGAACAGTTCTTTGCCCAAAAAGATAAAAAGTTTTGGAAGATGAAATTATGAAGTTGCCTGAAAAATGGCAGAAGGTAGTGGGACAAAAGGTTGAATACGTTGTTCAATAAAGTTCTTGGTGAAAATGAAAAATAAGTCTTTTATTTTTACTTTAAAACCGAAGGCACTTTTTGGCCAACCCAATATTAAATTTAAAAAAAAGATATTAAATTTAGACTTTGTTAAATATGCACGATAAAATTCAATACTACTAGAAACTGCTAGAATGAGTAGTGAGCAAAATGAGAACAAGAAAACAAAAACCTCAATTAAAAATCAAGAAAAATATTTTCAGGATGAAAAGAATTCTGGAGATTGGTTTCACAACAATGTGATGTACCTTACACTACTCAATTATACACATAAAAATGATTAGGATAGAAATTTTATGTTACATATATTTTGCCACAATTTAAAAAAAGAGCAAACTCAGCCATAAAAAGAATGAAATAATGCCATTTGTAGCAACATGGGTGGACCCAGAGACTGTCATACTAAGCGAAGTAAGTCAGACAGAGAAGGACATATGTCATATGATACTGCTTATATTTGGGATCTAAAAAAAAATGGTACAAATGCACTTATTTACAAAACAGAAACAGAGTTACAGATGTAGAAAACAATCTTATGGTTACCAGCGGGGAAGTGGGGAGGGATAAGTGGGAGATTGCGATTGACATACACACACTACTATATATAAAATAGAAAACTAATAAGGACCTACTGTATAGCACAGGGAACTCTGGTCAATACTCTCTAATGATCTATATGGGAAAAGAATCTAAAAAAGAGTGGATATGTGTATACGTATAACTGATTCACTTTGCTGTATAGCACTAAGTAATGCAACATTGTAAATCAACTTTACTCCAATTTAAAAAAAAAAAGAGTGAGAAAGGGGATAAAGATAAGCACAGAAAATGCATGACAAACAGAAAACAAAAAGTGGTAGAAACATGTCCATATAGATTAGTAATCAAAATAAGTATAAAAGGAGTAAGTTCACCAGTTAAATGCAGTTTGTTATACCAAATTATGAAACAAAATCTAGACTTAAATAGAAAAAGCATCATTATAGCAACAATAAAATTCTATTCACTAGAAAGAAATTCCACTCTAAGTTTTTGTGCATTCCATAAGATAGACTCAAAATACATTAGAAAAAAAATTGCTAGAACTTCACAGAAAAACTGGTGAATACATCATCATGAGAAAATCCAATTTCTCAATCATTAATAGATAAACCAAGCAGTTAAAAAAATAGTGAATATAAAGAAGATTTGAAAAGCTCAATTAATAACCTTCATGTATATTTAGAAGCTTGCATCCAACACCGGGAAACACATTCTTCTTAAGCATATATTGAATATTTAAAAATGAAAAGGTCTAGATCATGCCGTAATTCTCAGTAGATTTCAAAGAACAGATATCATACAGATCAAATTCTTTAATAATATTACCGTTAAAATAGAAATAAAAAATAACAAGGCTAAATTCCATAATAACTCACAGATCAAGGAGAAAAATCATAAAAGGTATTAAAATATTTAGAACTAAAAAAATTTTAAATACAGAAAACAATAAAAATGTTTAGTAAAGACTAAAACTTGGGGATGCGGTAAAAGGTATTGTATATACATTGGGGGAAATTTATAGCCTGAAATACTTACACTGAAACTAAAAAAAAGTTGAAATTCAATGAAATTCCACATAAAAAGTTAAGAGAGAACAACGTATTAACCACTTCCGCCAATATGAGATGATAATAAAGAACATAAATTAATGAAAAGGAAACATGAGAATAATGAAGATCAACAAAGCCAAAAGCTTGTTCTTTGATCTCACTAAATATCTGGTGAGGTCAAACAAGGGAACAAGAATAAATGCACAAAGAAATAATATGAAGAAAGAAGGCGAGGTTATAACTACTCTAGGAGAAATCAAAAAAGGTAAAAGGATGCAATGAAAAATCTTATGCCAGTAAATTTTTCAACTTAAGAAATGAACAAATTCCTATAAAAATAAATTTAGCAAAACTGTTTCAAGAAGAAATAGAATGCCTGAATAGTCCTATAACAATTAAAGTAACTAAACCAATAGTTAAAAAAAATTCCCCATCCCCCCAAGTGGGAAAAAAAAATCTCCAGACTCAGATGGTTTTACAGATGATTCCTCCAATGTGTTTCAAGGAACAAAACATTCTTCTTTTACAAACTTCTCTAGAGAACAGAAAAAGATGCAGTGCTACTCAGCTAACTCTATAAGACCAGTATAATCTTGATACCAAAGGAAAAAAAAAAAAAGCCAATCTCATTGAAGAAAACAAAAAGTCCTAAAAAACCCCAAAGACATTAGCAAATCAGGTCAGTGATATATAAAGTGGGTAAACATGAACTCTGGAACTCAACTCCCTGTGTTGAAATTCCAGTTCCCCCACTTTCTAGCCCTATGATCTTGAGCAAATGTATCTAACTTCTCTGTGTGGGATCTCATCATTTATAAAATAAAAACACTACTACCACTGCTGCTGCTGCTGCTGCTGCTACTACTACTAATACGTAAATCACAGGGTTCTTTAAAAGATTAAATGAGCTAATAAATGTAAAGCACTTAAAACAGTACTATTAGAACAGATGCAACATAACTGTTACCTATATTACCATATTAATATTTAGGAGACAATACATGGGCAATTCAGTTTTAACCCAGAAAAGTAAAAATGGTTTAATGTTAGAAAAAGTTTATAAATGTAAGTCATCAAACCAATTTATTTTTATTTATTTTTGGCTGAGTTGGGTCTTTGTTGCTGCGCCCGGGCTTTCTCTAGTTGAAGCGAGTGGGGGATACTCTTCATTGAGGTTCATGGGCTTCTCATTGCGGTGGCTTCTCTTGTTGCGGAGCATGGGCTCTAGGCGCGCGGGCTTCAGTAGTTGTGGCACACGGGCTCTAGAGCACAGGCTCAGCAGTTGTGGCACAGGGGCTAAGGTGCTCCGCGGCATGTGGGATCTTCCCGGGCCAGGGCTCGAACCCATGTCCACTGCATTGGCAGGCAGATTCTTAACCACTGCGCCACCACAGAAGCCCCAGACCAATTTATTAAAGGAGAACAATCATATAATTCCATCAATAGATATTAACAAATTTCTAGAAATTTGTTGCAATACTGTGCAAAAAAAGCACATTTAATAAAGTCAATACCCATTTTTGATAAAAATGATTAGCAAAATAGGAATAGAAGATAATTTTCTTAACCTGATAAAAAGTATTTACCAAAAACTGACAGAAAACATTATTATTTTCTTAGAAATCAGGAATAAGATAGGGATGCCTGCTATCATCACTTCTATTGAATGTTTTTGAGGTCCTAGCTTATACAGTAAGACAAGGAAAGAAAGTAAAAAAAAAAAAAAAAATCAAAAGACAAAGAAAAAAACCTGTCATTATTTCATAAAACCTCAAAGAATCTCAAATATATTATTACAATTAATAAGAGTTTAGCAATGTTCCTAGAACAGAATCAGTAAGAAAGTATAATTTTCAAGGTACCATTTAAAATATGAAAACTTACAATCATAAATTTAAGGAAAGGCAAACAAGACCTGTACAGAATTTTATGGAGAAACATTTTAAAATACTCTAACGATACAGAGTGACATACCATGTTTGTGGATAAAAAGACTGTGGGACTGCAGAGAAAATAACTTTATGTTTTTGTACAGTTAGGCCTTTCTAAGCAAATTTTACTGAAACTTGGAACATGAGTTAAAAGCAAGCCTTGTAAAGTAATTTATGACTAATTTAGATACGTAGTGAGAAAACTCCAAAGAGATTTAACTCCTGGACTTATGTGTTTACATTTCAAGGAGGGTTGGAGAGAGAGATAAGAGCTTGTACCAAGGAGAAAATCTCTTTATAGAGCTGGAGACTTGGACACATCTTTCCACCGGAGTGACTTATTTATATTCCAAAGAGTCCTAGATCCTTCTCTTAAGGTTTCCAAGGAGACCCGCAGAAAGGTGGGTAGAGATAGAGGGGAAGCAGGAAGCATCTGCCTCTCTCCTCTATGTAAACACCCTGATTCACTATTTCGGGGCTCTTTCTCTACCATACAGTCTCCATATGTGTAGGGTTTTATCCAACCAGCTCTCATTGTGTTGCCCTAAAGGGTGAGAACGGGCATACAGGAAAGCCACCTGGTTTATGTCTTGTTTTGCTTTTCTGACTGTAAATCGTAATAATCTTTCCTTGCTCTTGAAATCTTGTGTGCATTTAGAATGATATTAATAAACATGGATAAGAACGTAAAGACTCAATGTTATAATGATGTCAATTCTCTTGAAATTGCTCTATGGATTTAACGCAATTTTAATCAAAATCCCATCACAGTTTTCAAGGAATAGAGTTGAGATATAGACCCATGCATAAATGGAACTTTAATATATGACAGAGGTGACACTGCACATCACTAAGGGAAGGAGGGCCTATTTAGTAAATGAACAACTGGCTAGCCATATGGGAAAAAGTGAAATTGGATCCTTATATGATACACAAAAATAAATTTCTGATGCATTAAAAATTTAAATATGAAAACCAAACTTAAAAACTTCAAGATAAAAATTTAGGAGAATTGTTTTTTACCTCAGATTTCTTACATAAGCCAGCAAATGCAATAATCATAAAAATGAAGATTGATAAATTTGACTACATTAAGACTAAAAACTTTTGTTAGTCAAAAGCTCCCATAAACAAAATGAAAAGACAAGCCACCACCTGGGAGATATCTGTAACATACATAATCGATAAAAGATTAGCATGTCCAGAAAATTCTTACAAACCAATAAGGAAAAGACAAACAACCCAACAGAAAAATGTATAAAGTATATCAAGAAGCATTTCACAAAAGAAGAAATATAAATGATAAATGGACATGTGTGAGGATACTCAGCCTCATTAGTAATTAGAGAATGCAGATTAAGACCATACTAAAACATCATTTTAGACCTAAAATGTCAACTTAGATTAGGTTGGCCAAAAATAATATATCTAGTAATATAAAGTACTGTTGAATATAAAAACTCCTGTACACTATCGGTAGGAGTATAAACTGGTAGAAGCAGTGGAAAATGATTTGACATCATCATAAAAAATACAATATTTCCATCGCGTATGACCCAATTATTCTATTCGTGTTTGTGTGTGTGTGTGTGTGTGTGTGTGTGTGTGTGTGTGTGTGTGTCTGGATATATGTTCAAGAATAATCATAGCAGCATCACGTATAGTAGCTATTAATTATAAGCAACCTAAATGTCTGCAAACAAAAAATTAGATAAGTAAATTGTGGGTGCTGACATAATGGTGTATTTTATAGCAACTAAATAAATGATCAACAGCTATACAGACAAATCTTAGAAACAACGTTGAGTGAAAAAAGCAAATTGCAAAAGATTGCATATACCATTTTACAAAGCTCAAAAAAAGCCAACACTAATATACTGTTTAGAGATACACTAATATGTGATAAAATTTTTTTAAGTAAGGGAATGATTAACATAAAATTCAGAACAGTGATTACCATTGTCAGGGAAGTGATGAGAAAGGAATAGGAAATGACTACCCAGGGCTATGTCACAAAATAGGTAACGCTCTATTTCTTAAGTTGGATGTTTGGTTCATTTTATTATTTGCGTCAAAACTTATATAATGGTACATTTATTTTTTATATGCATCAAATGAAAAAATCTTGAAAAGAATATCTGCTACCTGTAGGATATCAGGCAAATCATTTAAAATTCTTTATCAATATGATGTGTTTCATTTCAGTACTACTCTCTTCTCAAAATATACTGAAAGGATTTTTAATATTAAAACTTATTAAAAATTGGCCAAGTACCTGTTACTATAAATCTAGATATCAGATGCTCATCCTTATTATGTTAACCAAGTTTGGCTGAGTAATCCTACCTTTAAATACATAATAGTAACTATTAATATAATATTATTAAAACAAATAGGATGTCTGTTATAAATTCCAAATATTATTAAATTGACCATGAATATAAATGAATCTATACAAAACACTGCTTGAAAGTGCATCAAGAAAAAAGTAAAAATATACTAATCTAATTCACTTTGACCTTCATAGCATTCTGTTAATATTTTTGATTAGCTTCATTGGCAAAAGGTTATTTGTTTTATTTTTAATTACCTCCATTTCTTTATAGGCAGCAAGACTTATAAGTCTTCCCCAGAAGGACTTCATCTGTTTTATCAATGAATTATATACAACATCATTGAATACAATTTATACTATGCCATAAACCACTCATTTCTTTTTTGCATTGGCTAGTATTAATTCCAACATTCTAAAATTTGTTAATGAAAGGCAAAGTACACACAGCATATCATTTATGTAAAGTATTTTTCTCTAATGCTCGATTATTCTATATCCTATGGACTGTGTTACTGTGTCCTAGCTATTAACAAATTTTGTTGATGTTTATAGTAATATTTACATGTTCACAAAGTTCTTACGAAAGTAACTTCAGTTTATTCATCCATGCTTTGAAAGATAAACTGACATCTAAAAAAATGATTAAAGAATTAAAGAAATTTTCTATCATAATCTTTAAAGAATGTTCATATTAGCAAGTCACAATGAAAATATGCCTGTATTTTTCATTCTTCCATAGACACTAAACAATTTTTACTATTCTCTCACTTCTTCATAATATTTCTTTCAATAACATTTACTTTTAATCAAGTCCTTTGATTATTAACTCTCCAAAAGAACAAAAGATTCTGAACTTTGAAGCCTCGAAAATTTAGAAGTTTCTTCATAACTAGCCATTCATCGAATGTCATACACCAAAATAATTCTTAAATTTTTAAACCATCTCTTTACAGACTAAGTATACTATATATTATTGTAAGTCCTTATGAATGCTTTCAGTATACAAATTAAACAAGATTAAGAATTCAGAAAAGGCTTTAACAATCTATCTATGTATTTTTACCTTATTTAATTCTTCCCTTTCTTGCTGTAATGTTTTGATTTGTTTTTCATAAGCCTTGATTTGTCTAAAAGCATCATCTAGTTCTCGCCTCACAGAATTAGCTTCTTCAAGTTGCTGTTCCAAGTGACTTGATTCTAAAAACAGGAAACAATGTTTCTTTTACTATTTGCATAAAAGTAAATACTCAAAACCAAGGTTTAAAGCAACTAAATTTTAAAAAATAAAGTATTTTGAAATTGGTATTCAGCTTATCAACACCACATGCCACTGACTCATGAAAATTAAGTGCTTATCAGTTCACTGTAAAGATGGTTTATAGGTAATGCCAGGACGAAGAACAAATTTTAAGTGCAAACTTTTGCACAGAATTTATGTGCAAAAATGCCTTCATATCTATTAGAAAAAAAGACCATAATTCCAAAAAACAGTATCTTCAGAACCAATTGAAAACTTAAAACTAACAAAAAAGAACACGACCAATCAAACAAAATAGATACGTTTTCCTCTACTGTTAGTTAGCATTCTTCTGCTGATATTACTCAAATTATTGTATGATGATGGTTTTGCTTGTAACGTTGTGGTTCCAGATCACCCCGCCTGGTTTCACTAGTGGTGATTTGAAGAATAAACTCTGATTTCTAAAAGCAAATATTTGAAATAGGCTCAGGGAGTTGAGTAACTTGCCTAAGGTCACATCGCTAAATGAGTATCAGAGCTGACTACAGCCCACCAGTCTTACAACAACCTCTCCAACTTAAAAAGTAATGTAATCAAGTGATGTATAACATTATAAGTTCAGAAGAGTTATTATAAAATAAAATTATTAATCTTAACATATGCTTAAATAAAATTTAATAAATTGGTATGAAATATCCCTGGCATCAAAAGTAAATTAGCAAATTAAAGAACTGAAGCCAGTGAAAACAGAGAAATCTAAACACATTCATTGTTAATTTTGTTCTGGATATTTTCTATTCTTTACAGCCTTGTTACTCTGAGTGTCATCCCCAGAGAAGTAGCATTAGCATCCTCTGGGAGCTTGTCAGAAATGCAGATCCTCAGGCCCCACCCCAGACCTAATGAATCAGAATCTATATTTTAACAAGATCCTCAGGTGGCTCATTCGCAAATTAAAGGCTGGGAACAAATGCACAGAGTATTGCACACTGTTGAGTTTGATGCTTTCAATAAATGAAGAAGTGTTTATAATACGTTAGTTCTATTGAAAAGAGCATTTCATTTGTATAGACAAGTCCTGTAGTCAAGAAGTAACTTAAATGTATCCATGTATTACACACTAACTGGTTCTAGATTCCTTAAATAAAATAATTTACTAATATTCAGTGCCCTAAACTTACAGATTTATTAAAAGCTTATCTATATTAGGTATTAGTTTTTAGCAATTTTGAAAATATCTGCAAAGTTGCATTTAATTAGTTTTCATTTTGTCTTAATAGTATGTATTAAGTGTTTTCCTTGAAGAACAATAAAAAATATCAATGGATGTTTAATCTTAAGGATCACAAGGTATTTAGTCTTATATTCAGAAAATTACATCTTATCACTTTCTCAAATTTCAGCATTTCATGTGGGAATTTTTCTGTTTATACTAACTTCTTTTAAACATCTTAAAATTTTTTTGTTGTTATTTTAACTTTTCAGCATCTTCAGGATTTCAATGATTTGTAAAGTAGGTATAATTTAGTTTGTTATTTCTAATAACTTGGAGTCAAAATTTAGTATGTGACACAGCTGATTGCTATCATTTCTGGGGTCATTTTAAACAAATTTTATGGCTAAGGTATATCAATCTAGAGTAGTAAGTAACATGGTACATTTAGTAATGCCTTCTGAGAATGCTCACTTCCTTTCTTCTACTTTGGAAAGTTCTTCCCTAGCATGTTAAAATTTTTTGCAAATTATTGAGTCATCCATTTATCTAAACTGCTCTGTTAGAAACAAAAAAAGTATCAATATTTCATAAAATGTCTGCATCATATAAAGTTTACAGCAAAATGTATTAAATGTGATAGCTTCAACAGTCTTTAAGGATGTTTTTATTGTTTTATTTCAATATAGGTTAAATTTTAGTTTTATCCCAGCCATTTCATGTTGGCAGCTTTGCCATGGAGTTGTTAAGTAGATAATACAAAATACATGTCAGATTTTCATGACTCATATTTCAGACACTTTAAAAATGCCTAAAAAAAACTCAAAATATTCATTTAAACAACAACAACAGGTAAATTAGGAGAAGTACATGAGGAAATGTACTGGCTAAAGAAGTTGGAGAAGACAAACCCAGACAATTACTTATAAAACCCTCTAATATGGAGAAAAGTATAGCACGTGTAATTTGGAATACACAGAATTTTGTATCGCCAAAGATAAAAACCCCCAATCAAGAAAAATTCAGAATGTATTGAACTTTGGCCAACTACTATAAAATGGCTCAGGCAGAAGAGCCTTCACTTTCACTACAACAAATAGCAAATTCGATTAAAATTTTGAAAGAAATCCTCAAAGACTATCAAAAATATCTATTAAATATATGGCAACATGACTAGCCAAAACATTTAGATGAAGTTATTAAAAACTATTTTAGTGATTAAATTGAAAAGCAGTACTAGGGAAGTGAGATTAGCTCATAGCAACAAAATGGTTCTTAACTCACTGCTGCTAGTAGAATCCTGAAACTCAATCTGTTAGTAATAAGGATTTAAGGAGGGCACAATACACAGGAATTTTCTTTGCACTGTGTGGTATATAAGAGAAATATAAAATACGGTCTCTGTCTTGAAGGAGATAGGAAGACAAGAGTAACACTCTTTAAATCATAAAGGAGAAAATCAAATACAAATAGTGTGGCAGGTTATATGGATGATATAGGAATTAAGAGAAGGGCATGACTACAGTGGCACTCACAGCGGAACACTGATAAACTACAGAGGGACTGAGGCTGGAGTCAGAAGGAGGTTGACAGAATAATCAAAGCACCTCTCTCTCTGATACACAAGAGCAGTGCCACAGCTCTACCATTATGATCTTGTCTCTCAAATAATCCATAACTCTTCTGAGGTGAAGAGATTTTACTTCTAACCATGATGAAGGAAAACAGATTTCCCTATTATCTTCCCCTCCATTCACTATTTTTCTCCTTTACTTACATACTGTAGGACAGTATGTGTGTGTGTTTGTGTGTGTGTGAGGGAGAAAGAGACAGAGACACAAAGAGAGAGAAAGGGGACAGAGGGAGACAGAGAAAGGGTGGTTTCAGTGTAGAGTTGGAGGGACACACACAGTACACAGAGGTGCAAACCATAACCCTTGAGGTACTGTATGCAATTCCTAAACAATTAAACACAGAATTACCATATAATTCGGGAATTCCACTTCTCATTATACACCCAAAAGAAGAGAAAGCAGGGACTTGAACAGATATTTGTACAGTCATGTTCAGAGCAGCATTATTATTCACAATAAACAAAAGGTGGAAGCAACCCAAGAGTCCATTTATAAATAAATGGATAAACAAAATATGGTATATACATACCGAGGAATATTGTATAAAGGTAGGAAATTCTGACACATGCTATAACATGGATGAACCTTGAATACACTATGTTAAGCGAAATAAGTCAGTCACAAAAGGACAGATATTTTATGATTCCATTTATATGAAGTTCCTAGAGTAGTCAGATTCTAAGAAACAGAAAGTAGCATGGTGGATGCCAGGGACTAGTGGGTGGGAGGAATATGAGTTATTGTTTAATGGGTAAAGTAGAGATGGATGGTGGAGATGGTTGTACAGCATTGTGAATGTGCTTAGCGTCACTGAACTGTACATTGAAAAATGGTTAAAATGATGATTTTAATATTATGTACAGACCTACTAGAGGATGGACTTGAGGATATGGGGAGGGGGAAGGGTAAGCTGTGACAAAGTGAGAGAGTGGCATGGACATATATACACTACCAAATGTAAAATAGATAGCTAGTGGGAAGCAGCCACATAGCACAGGGAGATCAACTTGGTGCTTTGTGACCACCTAGAGGGGTGGGATAGGGAGGGTGGGAGGGAGGGAGACGCAAGAGGGAAGAGATATGGGAACATATGTATATGTATAACTGATTCACTTTGTTATAAAGCAGAAACTAACACACCATTGTAAAGCAATCATACTCCAATAAAGATGTAAAAAAAAGATTAAAAAATGAATGAATGAATGATATTGAGGAGATGGAATAAAATCTAGAGTATCACTGGGACTAACACGTGACCAAGAAAACGGTGCTTGCGAAGGAAGAATACTAAAAAGAGGGATATAGCCTTTCTTACAACATTATTTTCACTGATTCTATTCCACCTCTGGGAAATGATAAAAAATAATGAGTAGAGTACTCCTATAAGCACTGACTTTAGGGAGAAGGTAGGAATAAAGTAAAGGAAGGGCATTTCAACCAATAATTTAATGGTAATCAATTTCCCCAATTCGGGTGACACCAGGGACCATTTATTTGTATGTACGGGATGTGAATGTGTTGGGGATTGCCTGTAAAGACACAATGTAGGAAGATACATTAGGAAGTGGTCAGAGATTTCCAAAAGTGAGGTTTCATTTAGTCGTTCATTCACTCATTCATCAACAAATACTGATTTAGGGGTTTTTATGTGGCAAGCATCATTATAGGCACTTTGATATATCAATGAATAAAATACTCAAAGTCCCTGTTTTCAAGGAGCTTATAGTCTAGTGGTAAGGCAAGGGAAGTAAAGCAACATAAAATTTTAAAAATGTGTCAGTGGTGAAAAGTTTTATAGAGAAGTAAAAATTTACCAGGTGAAGAGTGTTTCCAGCAAACAAACAAGCAAAAAGAAAGAAAGAAAGAAATAGATGTTTAGACGGATAGATGAATGGATAGATGGATGGATGGATGGACAGATGGATGGATGAAAAAAATGAATGAACTGGGGGTGAAAAAAAAGAAGACTACATAAAAAAACAACAACCAAATATGTGTAAAACCTGGAGGTGATTAGGTGAAACTAAAAGTAGTTCACCATAGCTGGGATCAGTGGGTGAGGGAGTAATAACAAAAGACAAACCTAGAGAGGAAAATACGTGCAAGATAATGAAGGACCCTGTAATTAGAATTGAGAAATTTTAATTTTATCCCAGAGGCAACGGGGATCCTCTGAAAACATTTAAGTATGTATGTTGAAGCTGTGATGGGATCAGATTTATATTTTAAAAGCTGGACATTATACGTAAAATAAACTAAGAAGTCTGAAATTGGAGAGAAAAAGGATGACTGGCCAGGGACAATGGAATCTGACACAGTGTGTCAGGAACATTGAAACTACTGTAAGTTTCCTGGGTTTTCTTTTTGGTTCTTATTTCACAGACTCAGAGCTGAAGAAGCCAGCAACGCAGAAATGCCAACAGAAGCAGAGAACAAAAGCTTGAACAAGGCTACTCTTTCTAGCCAAAGAACCAAGAAGAGGGCAAACTAGCAAGACAGAAAAGTTTTAGAAAATAACCACTCTGCTCAAGTTAAACACCACAGAAAACACTGTGGCCTGATGACCACCTGTGTCAGTGAAAGACAAGTGAGGAACTAGATTTCCAATCACATGAGGTTTTAATGAAGTGCCCAAACACACCACAAGGGTAATTAGAGAAGGGGGTCCAGGATTTTCAACCCCCTTGGATGGTAACAAGCCCCTTCCCACACACAGTGTCAGTGGAGACCACATGGGGAACCAGGACTTCCATCTCCACCCAGCATTAATGAGGATCTCCCCCTTCTCCCCATTGGGGTGGTATCAGAAAAGAGTAAGAACTTTCACCATTGCCCAGCAGTAATAAGGCCACCCCTGTCACAGTGTCAGTGGAAACCAGTCAGGGGGCTGGAACTCCCATTCCCTTCCAAGAATAACAAGGAGCCCTTCCTTGGGTGTCAAGGGAGGTCAAGTGGGGAAACTGGATTTCTACCTCAACCTGGCAGTAAGGAGATGGCAATCCCCTTCCCACTGCTGGAATGGTGTCAGGAAAAACCAGCTAAAATGGAAGGTTTAAATAAGATCCAGAGTCATTCATCAAAAATCACTCATCCTACCAAGAACTAGAAAAATCTCAACTTGAATGAGAAAAGAAAATCAATAGATGCTGACACCAAAATAACAGAGATGTCAGAATAATCTGACAAGATATTAACACAGCTATAATAAAAATGCTTCAATGAGCAATTATAAACATATTAGAAACAAATGAATAAGTAGAAGACCTGAGCAAAGATACAGAAAGTCTCAGCAAAGAAATGGAAGATTAACAAAGAACAAAATGGGAATTTTATAAATTAATAAAATAAAAATATTGGTAGATAGATTCAGCAGCACAAAGGAGGGATCAGAGGGATCAGTGAACTGGAAGGTATAACAATAGAAATTAACCAATCTGAATAACAGGAAAGAAAAAACAGAATGGAAACAAAAATGAACAGAGCCTCAGGGACTTGTGTGATGATTTACAAAAGATCTTACACTCACATCATCAGAGTCCCAGAAGGAGAAGAGAAAATAGGCAGGTCTGTAAAACTACTTAGAAAAATAGGGTCTAAAAAAATTCCAAAATATGGCCAAGACACATAGACCTACAGATTCAAGAAGATGAACAAACACCAAACAGAATAAACCCAAAGAAATCCATGCCAAAACACACCATTAAACATCAGAATACTACAGAAAAAACTTGCAAGCAGCCAGAGAAAACTTCTTGCATAGGGGAAAAAATACTCAGAATGGCAGTGAATTTCACCTCAGAAAACATGAAACTTAAAGGAAGCAGCACAGTATTTTTCAGATGCTAAAACAAAAGAACTATCAATCCAGGCTCCTATGTCCAGCAAAATATTCTTTAGGAATAAAGGGAAAATCAGGACATTCTCAGATGAAGAAAAATGAAGAGAATTTGTTGGTAGCAGACCTACCTTTTAAAAATGGCTCAAGTAAGTTCTCTAAATACAAAGCAAACAACAAAACAAGGAACTTAGTAATATCAGGAAGGAAGAAAGAGCATCATGTAAAAATATGGGTAAGTAGAATAGAACTTTTTTCCCCCTTTAAGCTTTCTAAATTATACTTCATGGTTTAAGGAAACATTATAACCTTGTCTGATGTGCTTCTAAAACATCTGAAGAGGAAATAATTGAAACAATTATATAATAAACAGGAAGAATAAACAATTGTCATCAACAGAAAATAGACTTATATTTTATATATGCCTCACAGTAACCACAAAGCAAAAACCTTCAGTAGATAACATGAAAGAGAAGGAAATCAAAGCACCACTATGGAAAATCATCAATTCACAAATTGATGAGAGGAAGAGAGGAAGAAATGAACAAAGGAACTGTAAAACAGCCAGAAAACAATAAGATGACATTAGTAAATCCATACCTACTCAATAATTATTTTAAATATAAATGGATTAAATTTTCCAATAAAGACCTCAAGTGGCTGAATGGATTAAAAAAACAATACCCAATTATATGCTGCCTATAAGACCCACTTCAGCTTTAAGGACACACATAGGCTCAAAATCAAGGGATGGAAAAAGATATTCCATACAAATGGAAACCAAAAGAGAATAAGGGTAGCTACACTTTTATCAGACAGAAGAGAGGTTAAGTCAAAAATAAGAACAAGAGACAAAAAAAAGTTTATTATATAATTATAAAGGGGTCAATTCATCAAGAGGATATAACTATTAAAAATTTTTATGACCCCAACATTGTAGTGCCTAAATAATATTAAGTAAATACAACATATCTGAAGAGAGAAATAGACAACAACACAATAATAGTAAGGGACTTCAATATTATACTTTCAACAATAGATACATTATCTAGACAGGAAATTGATAAGGTTGGACATAACCTATACTTCAGAGCAGATGGATCTAACAGATATATACAAAACATTCCATCCAACAGCAGCACAATATACATTCTTCTCAAACACACATGGAACATTCTTCAGGATACATCAAGTTAGGTTACAAAACAAGTCTTAACAAATTTAGAAAGAATGAAATCATACCAAGGATCTTTTCCAACCACAAAGGTATAACACTAGAAACCAATAACAGGAAAGACTGGAAAAATTCACAGAAATGTGGAAATTAACACATTAGTAACCAGCGGGTCAAAAAGAAATTAAAAGGGAAATTTCAAAAAATCTTGAAACAAACAAAAATGGAAAAAATATACCAAAACTTTTGGAATGCAGCAAAAGCAGTTCTAAGAAGGAAGTTCATGGCAATAAACACCTACAGTAACAAAACAAAACAAAACAAAACAAAGAAAAACAACCCTCAGACACCTAACTTTACACTTCAAGCAACTAAAAAAAATAATAAGGAGATTTATATCAATCCTTCTCAAACTCTTTCAAAAAATAAAAGAGGGAATACTCTCAAACTCATTTTATGAGCCCAGCATTACACTGATACCACAGCCAAAAGCAAAAATCAACAAATGGGACTACATCAAATTAAAAAGCTTCTGCACAGCAGAGGAAACCATAGACAAAATTAAAAAGCAACATATGGAAAGGGAGAAAATGTTTGCAAATCAACAAATATTTGACAAGGTGTTTGTGAAAGTTAATAAAGGGAAGTCTCACTAAAATGGAGTTGGAGGGCCAGAAGGGAGAACTCTCACACAGTAACTCTCTTCATCAATTACAGGAAGAACTGTCAATTACAGTTCCAAGAATGGAATCATCAATTACAGGCCCCAACAGGAAAGACAGTACATCACATCTCCTATAAGAAATCAACTACCCCAGGAACTAAGCCAATGAGAAACCATCTTCACCCTGAACTCTCACTTTTCTCCAAAGGACTTCCATTCAAAACAACCTTTCCTGACTTCCTCATTTTTCTCTATAAAATGTTCCTCACTTTGTTTGTTAAACTTGCCTATGATTTTTGCCATGGCTTGCTTGTTCCAAACTGCAATTCTCTGCTATTCCCAAATAAACCCATTTTTTCTGGTAAAATAACTGACTTTTACTTTTAAGATCAACAAGTTGATACAGAAAATGTACAAAGAACTCATAAACTCAATGGCAAAGAAACAAACAATCCTATCAAAAAATGGGCAGAGGAGCTGAATAGACATTTTTCTAAAGAAGACATATAAATGGCCAACATGAAAAGGTGCTCAACATCACTAATTATCAAGGAAATGTAGATCAAAACCAAAATGAAACATTATCTCGCACCTGTTAAAATGGTTTTCATCCAAAAGATAAGAAATAAAAAGTGTTGGCAAAGATGTGGTAAAAAGGGAACCCTTGTGTACTATTAGTGAGAATGCAAATTGGTGCAGCTACTATGGAAAACAGTATGGAGAGTCCTCAAAAACTTAAAAATAGAACTACCATATGATCCAGAAATTCCACTTCTGGAATTGTATATATACAATAGAATACTTTTCAGCCACAAAAATAAATCTTGCCATATGTGACAATATGGATTGGATCTTGAGGGCACTGTGCTAAGTGAAATAAATCAGACAGAGAAAGACAAATACAGTAAGATCTCACTTACACGTGGAATCTAAAACAAAAACAACAATAACAACAAACTGAACTCACCAACATAGAGAAGACTGGTGGTTGCAAGAGACGGGGGTGCAGGGTGGGTTAAAGAAGGAAAGATGGTCAAAAGGTACAAACTTCCAGTTATACAATAAATAAATACTGGGGATGTAATGTACAACGTGGTGCTATTATTACAGTTAATAATACTGTATTGTATATTTGAAAGTTGCTAAGAGAATAGATCTTACAAGTCCTCATCACGAGAAAAAAGAATTTATGACTATATGCGGTGATGGAAGTTAACTAATCTTACTAAGGTGACTATTTCACAAATATATACAAATATTGAATCATTATGTTGTACACCTGAAACTAAGATAATGTTACGTGTCAATCATATCTCATTAAAAAGCCAAAAAACAAAAGAAGAAAACAAACTAAAAACCCAGGCAAAGGCAGTACAAAAAAAAAAAATAAAAATACAACAAAGATGAGTATCTCTCATGTATACAGAGTAAAAATTCCTGAACAAAACAGTGGAAATAGAATTAATATATAAAACTAATTATACACCATGACCAGGCATGTGCATATTCCAATGATTCAATATTTCAAAATCAACCAATTTAATCCACCATATTAACAGGTTAACTAAAGAAAAAACAAAACACACATGTTCATATCAATCAGTGCAGAAAAAATATTTGACAAAATTCAAACCCATTCATGATAAAACCCTTAGAAACACAGAAATAGAGGAGAGCTTCTAAATTGATGAGAGTATCTATAAAAGGCCTACAGTTAATCTTACAATTAAAGGTGAAAGACCTAATACTTTCCTTCTAAGATAGGAAAGAAAACCAGGACGTCTGTTCTCAACACTCTTCTTCAACGAAGTACTGCAAGTTCTAGCCAGTGAAATAAGGGGGAAAAAACCCAAAACATCCAGATCAGAAAGGGCAAAAGAAAATTGTTCCTATTTGCAGATGCATGACGGTCGGCACAGAAAATCCCAAGGAATCTTAAAAACAAACAAACAAAACGAAAAACCAAAAATCCCTCCTAGAACATATAAGTGAGATAGACTTATGTAAATAGGTTTTTCCTAATCCATATCACTTCTTTGAAGTGATATGGATCACTAAACATCCTAGTTGTGTCTTGTGTCTCACTGCTTTTTTAGTGCCAAAAAACTCAAATACATTCAGTGCCACTGATAATGTTTTAGTGTTGATATCAAAGCAAAGTAAATGATTCTACCTATCATATTCCTAATCTAACTTAGTTTTAAAAAGATAAAGCTACAGAAATTTGATAAAGAGATGTTTATTAGGAGGACAGCCACTTAAAAAACAGAACAGCATAAATCATGCTCAAATTTAAAATCTCCATGTGCCTTAATATTGCATTTTAAATAATACTTTTCGTAAAAGACACTGGGTTAGATCCTTCTTTTCTTCACTCATTTTGGCCTAAAACTACTTTTCTAGAGAGGTCTGACTATTCTAGCTAAAATAGTACCTTCTCTCTCTCTCTCCCCTTACACTTACTGAGATCATGTGATGCCTCTAAACCCTGCAGAAGGCTCCCATTTCACCCACAGAACAAACCAAAGACCTAACAGTCAGTAAGACTCCACTGATCAGGCAATGAGCCCTCTCCATCTGTTTATTTCTCTACCCTCATGTCCATCCATTCCACCTGCTTGCTCATTCTGCTCTAGCCTTGCTGTCCTTTTATGTTTTATTTGAACTCATGAGGCACATTTTGACAGTAGGGCCTTTGCACTGGCTGATCCGTCTGCTTGTAACATGTGTTTCCCATTTAACTGCATGGCTAGGCCCCTTAACTCCTTCAATATTTTTCTCACATGGATCACACTATTTAAAATTATAAAACACCTCATCTTACACTTTTGACCCATTCTCCTAAATCTTTTCTATTTTTAAGCACTTATCACCTTCTAACATACTGTATCATTTACAAAGTTACATAGTTATTGTTTAATGTCTGTTGTTTGCCCTCCACCCCAGCAAGGACAAAGATTTTTACCATTTTGTTTAGTACTGCATCCCAAGAGCATAAAACAACACCTAGTAGCTACTCAATAAATATTTGTTGAATGAATGGAATAAACAAATGAATGGATATAATAGGCATATCAACAATTCAAAATTAATTTTAATTAACCTACACTGAAAAATGAACTACTCATATAAATGTTTTGCCAGACAAATATCCCAAATGAATAGGTCCTCCAAAAAGTCATCTTTTTTCACTTAATTCTGGGTAAGGTGCTCCTCCTGTGTACTATGTACCTATGTTTATTTTTCTTCTGGCCTTTTCACATGTACTGCAAAAAACTATTTGTTTATCTTTTTCCAAGACCAGAACATGAACTCCTTGAAAGCAGAACCATTTTATTTGCTTTTCCCTCACTGGCACATAGCTCACATCATGTAACACATAACAGGTACTCAATAAATGTTTTGTGCGTGAATAAAACATTTAAAAATATCTACGAAACAGAATTAATAATGAATCACAGAAATTTACCTCTTAGTTGTTTCCTTAGCTTTTCAATTTCTTCTTTTAAGTTTTTGATTTCTAAATCTTTACTTGCTGTTAGGGGACCATCAGCAGTTGAATACTGCAGAGCCTGGACAGTCTGTGTTGACTCTTTAAAAAAAAAAGAATAAAAGAAAGAATGAAAAATATGCTCATACTCTAAATTTTAAAAACTAAGAGCAATATATTTCTTTCTAGAGAAATCCTTATTTAATTGTACTGATCGAAGCATATACCTACTGACAAAAGCATGTAAACACATTAAAATTAAACCACAAAACTCCATTGCATGTTGTTAAAATTATATGTAGGAAACAGTCTACCTTCTAATATGTGAGGTTTTCAGTTTTAAATACTGTTGGTACATTCTGCCAGTGAATCAACTATTCAGCCCCCTTTCATCCTAGCATAAAATGTCATCATGTGATAACCCAACAACGTATGTCAGATGATGTATGAAAAACTGAGTCTGGTGTATGAAGAGAGGTTTAGAGATGTTAATATAGAATATGTATAAGTGCTGGCCTTCCAAATTTTATATATGAACACTGAGGCCCACCTATTGATGACTTGGCTCATCTACTTAGTTAAAATAGGGATTATTCATTTAACTTGTGGTTCTAATTAGAAGATGCAAGGTACTAAAGAAACATTAAATTTAGTGAAGCTCATTCCCAGATACCACATTAAAAAATGTGGAAAAAGAAGAAATGGTCCTAAAACAGTTACTCTGCTAGCTTACAGAGGGACCCCAAATAGTAAATCTCTACCTCACCATAATTTTTTGTTAGTACAAATCATTTACTGACCGCTTTAGATTACTAATATTATTTATATATTGCTTTATATAACTTATATATTTATATTATTTATATATATATTTAAAACTCCAAGAGACTGTGACCTTCAGAGGATGGAGATTTTCTCATTTCTCTTCATCATCTGTACAGAGGACAGTATCATGATATTCATATGCATGGTGGTCAATAAATATTTGTTAATTTGAATTAAAGATGTAAGATATACCATCTTGTGCATTCAATCATGATCTTCTACATCCAGTAAGTATTTCTTACACATTTTCTTTCGGTTCAAAACATGTTGAAAACTGGTACTTTCTGTATTTATTATTTTTAAAAGAATAGCCTTCTTTTTTTTAAAGACATCGAAGTTGGGAGCAGAAAGTGGGGAGAATTAAAACATCCACTGGACATTAGTAGTTTTTTTCCTTCTACACCCCACACACTGCAGGGTATGGAGGTGGGATAGGTTTCCTTCCTCCTCTTTGTCACCTCTGTCCTCCCTATAAATCTCAGGTCTGCTAAAATGCCCATTACTTGGGTTTTTTTTTTTAACTTTTTATTTTATATTGGAGTATAGTTCATTCACAACATTGTGTTAGTTTCAGGCGTACAGCAAAGTGATTCCGTTATACATATACATGTATCTATTCTTTTTCAAATTCTTTTCCCACTTAGATTTCTACAGAATATGAGGCAGAGCTCCCCGTGTAATACAGTTTGGGACTGATATGTACCCACTGCTATATTTAAAATGGATAACCAACAAGAACCTACCATATAACCCATTACCTGTTTATTACAGTTATCCACTGCCCTTCCTTCCATTACAACTCTTTTTATTATTATTTTTAGTGACTTTAACAACAAAAGAGACGATCTATCCAACTGGCTTCACAGGCACACAAACCCCTTATGCAGACACTGTTGAGGCTGTTTACCCAGCAGCTACCCCTCTCTTCCTGCCTGTGCACCAAATTCAGGTATCAGGCTACAGTGTGCTTAGGCAAGGTAGGGTCAGCCAAAAGGAAGATGGCTTCCATCAGTCATGCCAATCTCATTCTACATTGCCAGGACTGGTTAAGAATTAGGCACGTGAACTAGTTAGAATGAATGGTACCTTGAGAGGTCCCATTAAGTGAGACATGTATGAAAGGAAATGAACCTTCCTTTTTTTTTTGGTCTTTGGATGTGTGAAGTCATGAAGTCTGGAACTTTGACAGTAATGTGGAATCATGAGGGAAAAGCCAAGAAAATCACAGAGAAGCTAACCCTGATAAGAGCACAGAAACTGTGTACTTCTGATTTCTTAAGTGAGATAAGAAATCTGTATTATTTAAGAATTCTATTACTTGCCACCTAAAACAACCTAGCTGGTAGACGTCTCTCCAGCACAACCACCAAATAAATCTATTGGTCATGCCCTAGACCTGTGGCTCTGACCTTACTTAGAAATGTGCATGGGTGTGGGGGTGGGGAAGTGGGGAATGGAGGTTGGGGTGGGCTCCTAGGAGACTGCTACAGACTTTTACTGTCTGGGGACCAATGTGAAACAGTCTCTCACATCAAAGAATTACCCTGCCCCAAATGCTTGTAGTTCACCTACTGAGAAATTCTACTGTAGATGCTGTCATTATTAATAACTATATAGCCTCCAACATCCTGATTTCAAGTAAATACTCTCTATCTCTTATATTTACAGTTTAACTTACTCTAGGGACCCCTTCAGTAATTTTTCATTCCCACCAAGAGTGCCAATCCACTGTTCCTAACACTATTTCCTTTTCTCATTCTTCCTTATTTATCCAGGTTAGATTCCTTGGTCCATCACTACTACTGCTTTGCATACACACCTTGGATTTCTTTGCTCTTCTCTCCTCCACTGTACTTAGCCCAGAAGGCCCCAGTCTTTCCTAAATCCTACTCTCCTTCTACTCCGTGCTTTCACCTTAATAGCTGAAAGTGACGGAAGAAAGCCCAACCATTCAAAATTCATGTCTAAATAGTTTGGCAATGCCTGATGCCAACTAAAAATTGGCACTTGCCATCTGCCTCTAGCAGCCGCTGACCTTCAACACCCCCTGAAAGGAGACCAGGGTGGAGATCAAGAATGAGGCACTCAGTGCTCTGGGAAACACTGGCAGAGCAGGTCTTCAGATAATTTTCAGGACAGTTATTTTCAGGACAAAATTTTACGAGCCCAATTCTTGCATCTTCTCACATCTAGAAAAGCACTAAAATCATTAACCATGACATCTGCTCCTTGTGACTAGCAGCAACCTTCTGCCAAAATGTGTGCTTCACTGCATGTACCCCTCTTCACTAAAATCATATATAATACTTTCCCCCCTACCTCTTCGGAGCAGTTTCTCAGAGCTACCTGAAATGCTGTCTCCCAAGCTATAGTCCTCATTTTACCCCAAATAAAACTTGACTCACAATTCACACATTGTGCATTTTTTTCAATCAACACTGGCAATCCTAAAATATTTCCCTAGTCCATTCACTCCTCTCTCTTCTCTAAACTTACCATTTCACATCTTCTCTTTTTCTTGTCAAAAATCTAATAGGAAAAAAATCCCAAAAAGCTAACACATTCTCTACCTTCCTTATTCTCAGCTGATGACCCTGCTTTGTATTTGATTTATCATCTGTTTCCTCAAAGTGGAATGTGAGCATTGAGAGGGCAGGTATTTTTTTCTTTTTCTGTTCATTATTATATCCCCAGTCATGTGCAGAACAATTCCTGCCTAACTGGTGCTCAACAAGTAGCTAACAAATAGATGAATCAGCTTAAATGTTAACCTATGCCACTGTATGAAATGAAACAGGTGTTAGTACCAAAAGGCAACGATCTAGTATTTTCTGGGTTTGTTTTGGGCAAATGACACCAACTGTATGTAATGACACTCTCTAAGAACAGATTAAAGAATTTAAAACATCAAAAAAACCTGGGACATAGGAACTTCTCATTCAGAATAGGATGGAGTAGGAAGTAACAGGTCATTGCTCTATCACTCCTGTTGCAAAAAGTAAAAATACACTATATAATTTGAAAAAAACTTATTTTTACAAACATCATGTATCTGGGAAAGCAAAGAGAACTAAGTAAAATACACCAGAGAGGGATGAGCCATTCTAAGGTGAAAAGGCCATGACAGCTGCCTCTTACCTCACCTCAGAATCTTATCCAATTCTGTGAGCACATGAATTGAGGGATAGTACGCTGGAAAATAAATGACAAATTCTGGAGAATGGGTGGGCTGGTGCAACAGTTTGGAAACTTCAGGATCCCTAAATATGCAGTGGTATTTTCCTCATGGTATATTTGCTGTATCTGGAGACTGTATGGGAAGTTAAGAAGCTTCTAAAAGTCAGACCAAAGTCTCCTACAGTATTGAAGTATTTCAGAGACAAAGTCTTGCTTGAGGAAAAGAGCCTATTTCAAACACATGGCCCATCTAGACATTTGCCAAATTTGAAAGTGGCATGGGGTAAGAGTCTGAAGGTCAGAATAAATCTCTCACAGTTGATAGAGCAAGTCCAAACCAGGTTCCAGCTAGTTTTCCTTCATGACATTTGAAACCAGAAGTAGGTTGAATCTAATCAAAACTGCAACCCAGCCTTGTCCTAGTTCAATTCCTGATTGGACCAAAAAAAAAGGGAAAACCCTCTCTGGAGTGAAAATAACATAATAACATCATTCTCTATGTTATTTTTATTCATGATATTTGTCATACAATAAAAATCGAGACATTTGGAAAAGCAGGAAGGTGTGATCACTAATCAGAAGAAAAAACAGAAAGAGAGACACACGCAGATGGTTCAGGTGTTAAAATTAGCCGACAAGACTTTAAAATAAATATTATCAATATGTTAAAGAAAACATAGGGGAAAAAAGACAAAAGAGTGGGAAATTTCAATGCAGAACGGAAAACTATAAGAATGAATCAAATGATTATTCCTGAACTAAAAGAGACAATATTTGAAATTAAGACTCATTGAATGGGCTTAACATCAGAACAGATACAGCAGACGACAAGACAAATGAACCTGAAAGCAAGTGAGTAGAGAATATCCAAATTAAGCACAAAAAAACCTAAGAATGGAAGAAACAGGACTGAACATAAAATGAATGTGGGACACAGTCCAAGATATATGTAATTGGAGTCCCAGAAGAAGAAGCGATAGTGAATGGGGCAAAAGAAATATCTACAGAGATTATGCTTAGAACTTTCCAAAATTGATGAAGGATATCAATCAAGATTTCAGAAGCTCAGTGAATCCCCAACAGGATTTTACATTAATACGAAAAAAGCTACACCCAGGTAGATCATAGCCAAACTGTCTGAAAGTGAAGTTAAGGAGAAATACTTAAAAGCAACCAGAGGGGAGGAAGAAAAGATACATTCAAGAGACCAAGATTAATAGCTGGTTGGCTTCTCAAATATAATGGAAGTCAGAAAACAATGAAATAATATCTATAGAGCATTGAAAGAAAAAACTGACAAGCTAGAATTCTAACCCAGCAAATATTCTTCAGAAATGAAGGCAAAATAAAGACATCTAAGGCAAACAAAAACGGAGCGATTTAGTTATAACACACACAATCATAAGAAACACTAAAGGAAGTTTTTCAGACTAAAGAAAAATGATTCTGGATGGATACATGGATCACTAGAAAGAAATAAAGAACACAAAAAGAGTAAATTTGTGGGTAAATAAAAAGATATTTTAAAAATTAATGAGTAATAAGTATTTAAAGCAAGAATAAAATAAATGTATTGAAAGGTTTACAACACAGATAGAGGTAAACTATAAAACAACAACAACATAAAGGGCTGTTATAAGGGTCTTATACTGTTTGTGAAGTGGAAAAATAAAAATTATTTAGAAGACATGTAAAGACCTAATGGGAAAAAAGGGCAAGAACCTACACAAGACTGAATATCCAAATGAACAGTAAATATTACTTATTAGAGAAATATAAATTTAAAATCAAAGCAAAACTCCACTATACAGATACCAGAATGGCTAAAATTTAAAAAGCTGACAATATCAAGTTCTAATGGGAATATACAGCAAGTGAAACTCATACATTATTAGTGAAACTATTGATGCAATCACTTTTTTTTTTTTTTGCGGTACGCGGGCCTCTCACTGTTGTGGCCTCTCCCACTACGGAGCACAGGCTCCGGATGCGCAGGCCCAGCGGCCATGGCTCATGGGCCCAGCCGCTCCGCAGCACGTGGGATCCTCCCGGACCGGGGCACGAACCCGCATCCCCTCCATCGGCAGGCAGACTCCCAACCACTGTGCCACCAGGGAAGCCCTATGCAATCACTCTTGAAAACTCTTTGGCAATATTTTCTAAAGCTGAAAATATGCTATCCTATGACCCATAAATCGTACTCCTAGGTAGATATCGAAGAGAAATAACTACATATGACCATCAAGAGAAATATATAACAATATTCACAGAAGCTATGTTCATAATAGTCTATATCTGGAAATAACTCAAATGTTCAACAACAACAGCTTAGATGATATGGTCTCAATACCTGTGGTCCCCCACCAAATTCATATGTTGAAATTCTAACCCCAAAGATGATGTTATTAGGAGGTGGGGTCTTGGGAGGTGTTTAAGTTACAGTTATAAGGGCGGAGCCCTCATGAATGGGATTAATGCCTTATAAAAGAGAACCCACAGGGATCCCTAGCCCTTTCCACCAGGTGAGGGCACGACAAGAAGGAGCTGGCTATGAATCCTCACTTGACCATGCTGGCACTTTGATCTTGGACTTCCAGCCTCCAGAACTGGGAGAAATAAATTTCTGTTGTTTATAAGCCACCCAATCTGTTGTATTTTTAAAAATAAAAGTCAGGGGTTTCCCTGGTGGCGCAGTGGTTGAGAGTCCGCCTGCCGATGCAGGGGACACGGGTTCGTGCCCCGGTCCGGGAAGATCCCACATGCCGCGGAGCGGCTGGGCCCGTGAGCCATGGCCGCTGAGCCTGCATGTCCAGAGCCTGTGCTCCGCAACGGGAGAGGCCACAGCAGTGAGAGGCCCGCGTACCGCAAAAAAAAAAAAAAAAAAAGGCAGAACTCTGACACTGGATAAATTTTTTTAGTATTTGTATACAATGTAACACTAAACAGCAGTTAAAAGAAAAGGAACTATTGATATTTACACTTGGAAAACCATGTTATTAAAAAAAGAGACACAAATGAGAACATACTGTATGAAACCATTTATATGAAGTTCAAAGGTAAAATTAATTAATGCTGAAAAAATTTAGGATAGTGTTTACTTCAGAGTTGTATGCTACAAACTGGGAAGGAGCATGATGGAACCTTATCCTACGCTAGAAATGTTCTATATACTGATTGGGGGCAAGTTACATAAAAGTACACTAATATAAACACTTACGGGGCTTACAACTTAAAGTGAGTACTTGCACACTTTATGCATATCACCATTTAAAACTCAAAACTGAGTGACATCAGTATCATGCCCCTATGGGTCATTCCTTTCTCCTCTCCCTTCCATTTACAACTAACTGGACATCTATAACTGAACAAAATTGCTTCTGCACAGCACACCAGGACACCAGAGATACATCCATATGCGTATCCAAAAGTGGGTAGACTGGACCTCAGAGGAGGCTGCAGATCCATGGTACCGGCAACAGTGACCTCTCTAGCACAGGAGGTAGAAAGTGAAAGTGATGAGTGAAAGTGCTGGGCTGTGAAGGCTGTGAGGGCTGCAGCTGGAGGGACCCTGTTGCTTTTCAGCAATACCCGGATTTCTGAGGGGGGTTGGGGGAAGGGTGGGAAGGAAAGAAGGCAGACAAAGAGAAATGAAGGAATGCATTTCCTACTGTCTGTCCACAGATTTCTGGACTCCTCCACTAAAAAGCCCCAGGTACTAAGCATACACCTCCTACACTCTGCCAACAGCTTTTACCATGCACACACTCCAAACTTCAGTGGAGGGTCATCTCTGGTAAGAGAAACCCAAAATTTGTGCTATAGTGCCACCTTCTGGAAAACAAAAGAAAGGCTTCTGATTGCCCAGCTGCTGAACTTAGAATCAAAGTAAAGCCTTACTTAAATAAGAAAGGTGTTTGCTACTTCAAATGTCATGGCAGAGGCACAGTTCATGAAACACTATGAAAAATCATGGTAACGCAGTATCCCAAAAAAATGACAATTCTCTAGGCAACCAACTCAAAGACACAGAACATTGTAATCTAACTGATAAAGAATTCAAAATATTGTTATGAAGAAATTCAACAAGCTACAAGAAAACTCAGAAAGGCAACTCAGTGAACTCAGGAATAAAATTAATGAACAGAAACAGCACTTTACCAAAGAGATTGTAATTATAAAAAAAGAACAAAACAAAAATTCTGAAGCTGAAGAATTCAATAAGTGATATGAATAGTGCATTAGAAAGCACTGGAAATAGAACAGATCAGATGGAAGAAAGAATAAGCCATATGGAGGAAAGGAATTTAGAAATGATTCAGGTGGAAGAGGAGAGAGAACTAAGTTTCTTTGTTTTTTTTTTTTTTTTTTTTTCGTTACGCAGGCCTCTTACTGTTGTGGCCTCTCC
>NW_020171818.1:829360-864279 GCF_003031525.2 Neophocaena asiaeorientalis asiaeorientalis
TTTTTTTTTTTTTTTTAAGTGAAGAAACCCTACAAGAGCCATCATTTAAAAAGCCAAAATAAGAATAATGGGTATACCAGAAGGAGAAGACAGGGAGAAAGGGGCAGAGAGTTTATTTAATGAAATAATAGCTGAGAACTTCCCAAACCTGGGGAAAAAACCGGACATACAAATCTATGAAGCCAATAGAACACTTTGCTATCTCAATGCAAAAAAAAGACCTTTTCCAGCACACATTATAATGAAACTGTCAAAAGTACAGCGGAAACTAACACAACATTGTAAAGCAACTATACTCCAATTAAAAAAAAAAGTCAATGCTAAAGAAAGAATTTTAAAGGCAACCAGGGAACAAAAGAAAGTATCCTCCAAAGGAAGCCCCATTTGGCAATAAGCAGATTTCTCAGCAGAAACTCTATAGGCCAGGGGAGAGTGGAATAACATACTCAAAGTATTGAAAGATAAAAGTTGCCAGCCAAGAATACTCTATCTGGCAAAGTTATTCTTCAGATATGAAGGAGAAATAAAGGCTTTCCACATAAATAAAAGCTGAGGGAGTTCACCACCACTAGACCTGTCTTACAAGAAATGCTGAAAGGAGCTCTTCAAGCTGAAACAAAAAAGTTGAAAGTACACAAAACTCTGATTAAGGTGATAAATAGACAGTCAGAATTAGAAAATTGTAACTGTATTTTACAGTAGTGTGTTAAACAATTATAGCATAAATGTTAAAGAAAAAGAGCATTAAAAATTACCGTACTACAATTTGGTAGCAAATTCACAGCATAAAAAGTGATCATCTGTGACATCAAAAATCTAAAAGGAGATGTAAAAGGATGAAACCTTTACAGGTGAATGAAGATAAGTTGCTACAGGCAGAAAAAGGACTATTTTATCAATTAGATATTTTATGTAAACCTCATGGTAAAGACAAAGCGAAAATCTAAAAGAGAGACATGAGATGTAAAAAAGGGGACAGTGAGCAAATCACCATGGAAAATCATCAACTTACAAAGGCAGACAAAAAAAAGAAGGGGAAAAAAAAAAAGAACCAATGGAGATACAAAATAACCAGAAGGCAAAAGACCAATGGCAATAGTAAGTCCTTACATACCAATAACCACCCTAAATGTAAAGGGACTGAATTCACCAATCAAAAGGCACAGAGCGGATGAAAAAAAAATCAAGTTCCAACTATATGCTGCCTACAGGAGACTCATTTCAGCTCTAAAGACAAGTAAGCTCAAAGTGAAGGGATGGAAGATGATATTCCAAGCAGAAACCAAAACAAAGTGGGCGTGGCTATACTTATATCAGACAAAATATACTCAGGCCAAAGACAGTAACAAGAGACAAAGAAGGTCATTATATATAATGATAAAGGGGTCAATAAATCAAGAAGATATAACAATTGTTAATATATATGCTCCAAACACCCGAGCACAGAAATATATTAAGCAAATACTAACAAACCCTAAGAGAGAAATAGACAACAACAGAATAATAGTAGGGGACATCAATATGCCACTATCACCAATGGATAAATTGTACAGCCAGAAAATCAATAAGGAAGCATTGGAATTGAACCATCTTTAGAACAAACAGATTTAACAGACATATACAGAACATTCCTTCCAGCAGCAGCAGAATACACATTCTGCTCAAGTGCACACAGAACACTCCCCAGGATAGATCATACAGATCATACGACAGGACACAAAACATATCTTTACTAACATAATATTGAAATCATACCAACTATCTTTTCCGGCCACAATAGTATGAAAGTAGAAATCAGTAAAGAGAGGAAAGTGAGAAGACCTACAAATATGTGGAAGCAAAACAACATACTTCTGAACAACCAACGGGTGAAAGAAGAAATCAAAAGAGAAAAAATCTCAAATTAAAATGGAAATATGACATATCAAATTTGTGGAATGCAGCAAAAGCAGTTCTGAGAGGAAAGTTTACAGCAATAAATGCATATATTAAGAAATTACAAATATCTCAAATAACCTAACCTTACACCTCAAGGAACTAAAAAAAGAAGCCCAAATTAAGCCCAGAAGGAAGGAAATAACAAAGTTCAGGACAGAAATGAATGCAATAGGACAAGAAAAACTACAGAAAGGATCAACAAAACTAAGCTGTTTTTTTGAAAAGACAAACAAAAATGACAAAATATCTAGACTAAGAAACAAAGAGAAGACTCAAATAAAATTAGAAATGAAAGGGGAGACATTACAAGTGATGCTGTAGAAATATAGATGCTCATAAGAGACTAATATGGACAGTGTATGCCAAGACATTACATAACCTAGAAGAAACTAACACATTTCTAGAAACACAACCTATCAAGATTGTAATCAGGAGGAATTAGAAAATCTGAACAGACCAATAATGAGTAAAGAGATTGAGTCAATAATCAGAATCCTCCCAACAAAGAAAAACCCCAGGACCAGATGGCTTCACTGGTGAATTCTACCAATCATTTAAAGAATAATTAACACCAATCCTCCTCAAACTTTTCTAAAATACTGAGGAGAAGGGAACACTTCCAAACTCATTCTATGAGGCCACCATTACCTTGATACCAAAACCAGATAAGGAGACCACAAGAAAACTACAGTTGACCCTTGAACAACACGTTTTTGAACTGCACAGGTCCATTCATACACGAATTTTTTTCAGTAAATGTGTACTACAATACTACATGATCCCCAGTGGTTGAGTCTGCAGATGCAGAACCATGGTTTCAGAGGAATGACTGTAAAGTTATATGCAGATTTTTGACTGCATGGGGCTTGTGCCTCTAACCCCTGTCTTGTTCAAGGGTCAGCATTAACCAATATCCCTGATGAATATAGATGTGAAATTTTTCAGCAAAATATTAGCAAACCAAATTAAAGAACACATTGAAAGGATTATACGGGGCTTCCCTGGTGGCGCAGTGGTTAAGAATCCACCTGCCAATGCAGGGGACACGGGTTAGAGCCCTGGTCCAGGAAGATCTCACATGCCACAGAACAACGAAGCCTGTGCACCACAACTACTGAGCCTGTGCTCTAGAGCCCGCAAGCCACCACTACTGAGCCCACGTGCCACAGCTACTGAAGCCCACATGCCTAGAGCCCGTGCTCCGCAACAAGAGAAGCCACTGCAATGAGAAGCCCACACACCGCAACCAAGAGTAGACCCTGCTTGCCGCGACTAGAGAAAGCCCGCGTGCAGCAACGAAGAACCAACGCAGCCAAATTAATTAATTTTTAAAAAGAGTTACAAGTTTCATGATTATAGATACATTCCTTCATTCACTAAAGGAATGCATACATTGTATATAACGTATAAACATTATTGCAACCATTGTATATAAGTAAAATACATTGTATATAACATTTTTTGGAGAAAATAAAGCAGGAAAGTGGGAGGGGTGGGGGTGGTGGGACGAGGTAAGGCAGGGAAATCAGTTAGGAAGCTATTGCAATAATACAGATGAGAACTGAGAAAATATGGCAGGGCATCATATAAAGTGCAGTAGGATAAGAAGGGTTCCATTTTTCTTGGTAGTTCTATTTTCCTCTCCCAGAGGTATTTATTCCTACATTTTATATACATACATATATACCTGTGGGAAACAAATGCTATTTTGCTGTTTACTGTTAATTGTGTGAGTTTACGTAAATGGCATTATACTGTATTCTGTATAAATTTCTACAACTTGCTTTTCTCCATTTAATAAAAAATTTCTTTTCAAGATAAAACAACCACTTATAATAAATAGCATCTACACTGTGAGTCCAATACAAAAAAGGAAAATATTATCTTTAAAATGTATTTACCTTGAAGCTTTCTACTAAGTTCAAGTTTTTCCTGTTCAAGGCGTTTAATTCTTCTTTCATAAGCTTCGGTTGCTAAGTTGTTATCTAGAGTTCTCTGAACATTAACATCGAGATCCAGTGGAGCGGGACCAGCTGTAACTCTTAAACAGCTCCGATCAGACAGAACACTGAAAAAGAGGGGAAAAAGCGTGGGTTTACACTGAAACAATAAGTTTGAAGAGAAAAAGATAACCTTTTGAAATTCTTCATTTAAAACATCATTTGAACATCTAGTTATAGCTAGCCATCTGGAGTGATTACAAAACATATTTTTTTGCAAAATCACCATAAACAATTCTCTAGAAGCATTTTTGAAAATGAAAACTTAAATAGCCCAAATTCTCTTGAATTTATTTTAATAACCACAAATTATAAGATGAAGTTTGCTGAAGGGTTATCGGTAGCTTAAAACAATGTGACCACCTAAGTGAAACAGTAGTCAAAAGCACCAACCATGGTCCTCTTTGGAATTCAAAAGTGAAATGCCTTCATAAGCTACAAGGATATGCTGTTCAACACAAAGAATACAGCCAATACCTTATAATAACGATAAATGGAGCATAACCTTTAAAAATTGTGAAGCACTTTATTGTACCTCTGTAACTTATACTATATTGTACATAAACTGTATACGTCAATTAAAAAAACTTTTAAGTGAAATGCTTTCTTTAATTCGATACAATTTAATTAAAAACATTTGAAGTGCTGGACATTCAGCAGTGAGCAAAATGAACAACACCTGCCCATGGAGCAAGTTTTATATTCCAGTGGCAGAGACAAAAATAAACAAGTAAAATATGCAATACATTAGACAGTGTTATATGCTAAGGAGAAAACATAAAGCAGGAAAGAGGGAAATGAAGTATTAAAGCGGAGTAAATAAAAAATGTAGATAAAGTGGTCAGGAAAGCCATCACTCAGAAAGTAACTGAATAAGTCCAGAAGGAATAAGGGGACCCGCCAAGGAAACATGAGAGGAAAGAGCATTCCCGGCAGATGAAATAGAAGTACGAAAGCCCTATCAACTATACTTCAATAAAATAAATTAAAAAAACAAAGAAAAAAGAAGTGCAAAAGCCCCAAGACAAGAGTATGTCTGGCATGTTCACGGGCCAGAAAGGAGACCTGTGTGGCTGTGAAGTGAGCAAGGGGAAGAATAGTAGGAAATAGAATCAGAAAGGTAAAGTGAGCCAGTCTTGTAGGGCCCTATAAGAACTTTGGAGTTAAGATATGAAGCCACTGGAGTTGGGGGCAGTGAGAACTGGTCCTGAACAGGGGAGTGACATACTCTTGACTTATCTTTTAGCAGGATCACTCAGATAGGTTCAGAGAAATATAAGAAATGATGTTACAAACATCTGAAATAGGTGATTAAGGGAGATTTTAAGTAGAAGTGAGGAGAGAGGCCTCAGCTGAAAATACACATTTAGGAGTCATCAGCAAATAATACCAGAGCACCAGAGTATAAACAAAAAAGATCCAAAGCTGAAGTGATAGGACACAGGGAGATTAGGAGGAATGTGGAGAATGAGAAGGGGTGGCCAGAAAGGTAAGGAGAAACGAGGCAAGTGCTCTGGAAGCTAACAGGAGAGAGTGTTTCAATGGGAAGGAGCCGGGACAAATGAGATGAGACTAGGCAAATAAGTCAGACTAGGACTGAGAAATGATTGCCAAACTTATCAACATGGAGGTCAGTGGTGACATGGATAAAAGCAGTTTGCATGAAGTGACGGGACCATAAACCTGACTGGAGTGGTGCCAAGAAAGAAGAATATGAGAAAAATGGACAAAGTACAGACAACAATTTGAAGTAACTCTCCTACAATTAAGAGCAGAAAAATGGTTGGTAGCAGGTAAAGAAAGTTAGATTAACAGTTTTTATATTTTGCTTTAAGACGGGAGAAAAAACTGCATGTTTGTCAGCTGATGGAAATGATCTGTTATGCAAATGACACAGAAAGGGAAAAATGTATGATGTAACAGCGATGCGCTAGAGTCGGTAAGAGAAGACAGAAGGGATGCGGCTTAGCTAGGGAGATCACACCATTGTCATCCGTAAAAAGAAGACTACACGGGTCCAGCGGTGTGAAGGTGGTAAACGTGGTGATGGGAACTTGGGGGAGTTGTCTGCTGATCGCTTCAACCTCTCTGTGAAAGAGGAAGCGAGATCATCAGGTGAGACTAAGTATGACAGGGGTTTTAGAGGAAAAGTATAAAGTATGAAATAGTTACCTAGGAGAGTGGAAGAGTGAATACACTAGGGTAACACAGTATATTTGCCAGGCAGCAATAAGTGGCACCTGAGGTTGGTAATCATGAACTTAAAGTGGGACCAGTAAGAATGGACAGATATTTTTCTCTAGACACTTTGAAATGCACAGGTATAGGCAGAAAACGGAACTGTAATAATGAATGTCAACTTAGCAAAACCAGTGTTACAGAATAACAGTCAAGGAATTGAGGGGGCACCCAAGGAGTGACTATAGTCATTCTCAATGATATTTAAGGAAAGGTAAGGAGGAAAGAGAAGATATGAGTGGAATGAGGGTCAGTGAAAAGAATGTTAAGATCAGTGGGTTGAAAGCTCTGATGCTTGACACCTATAAAATATTTATTCAATAGCATGGGACTCTTCTAATTCCTGCCCCATTGCTAAGAGTTAGATTCTGAGCTCTCTATTTGTCCTCCAAAATGAGTTACGATTCTTTTATGTTCTATTCACTTTGTAATGTCTAACTTTTTCCAGCAGTAGCTTCACCCTTTTTCTAAAAAACTTTTTACAAGGCTCTCTTATGCATTATATTTTTTAAAACCTCAATTCATTTTTAATTTGACCCAAATCATCCAAATCATGTTAACTTTTCAAACTTACCAGCTACTAGTATATGTAAAACCAACAAATGGCAGATGGTGACCAGAAAACGCAGTATGTGTTGGTGGGGGCATTGTTTCCTAAAGGAGGAAAAAACATCTGGTAAGAAATGAATAACTATAAACTGCAGGCTGGGCTATAAATGTTACCTGTCAACAGCAAATAGGTGGCTGACCAATTTAGAAACACTGCTAAGTTTGGTGCAGACACTTAGTGATAAAACATTTAGACCGTAAATACTGCTGTTGTAGAATTCTAATAAAATGAAAAGAAAGATTTAAAGTCTGACGGATATTGAGAGTAGAACCATTATTCACGTATTCCATATCTGCAAATTTGCCTAGTCGCTAAAATTTATTTGTAGCCCAAAATCAGTATTCACAAATACTTTTGTAGTCATTTGCAGACACTTGCAGAGCAAAGAAAAAGTTGAGTTGCGCTACGCACATGTTACCATCTGGAGTTGAACAAGGAGACATATGCCTTCTTGTTTCAGCTCTCATACTATAAACAAGTGGGTTTTTTTCAATGTCTACATGTGCCACATTTTTCTCATTTTTGTGTGTTTTACAGGTGATTTTGCTATCTAAAATGGCCTCCAAGAGCAGTGCTGAGATGCCATCTATTGTGTCCAAACAAGAAGGCTGTAATGTGCCTTACAAAAGAAATGTGTGTGTTAGACACGCTTCATTCCAGCATGAGTCACAGTGCCGTTCGCCATGAGTTTGACATCAATGAATTGACAATATATGTTAAATAAGGTGTCTTTAAATAGAAACACACATCAAACAAGGTATTGTGTGGCTAATGTATTGCACTGATTGGTTGATGAGAACATTGTGACCAGAGGCTCACAGGAACCTGACTGTGTATTTCCCCTAGGAACAATGGTCCAGGATTCACTAATACAGTATTTGTAGCAACTTGACTGAACATAACTATAGCAAATAGTCAGAATCAACTTTACTGTGTATTTAATTTGGAATGACTCACAATTCCTGTTAACAGTAAATGTAATTCTTGTAATAAAAAAAAACTGATGAGGAAACTCCATTTAATTCTTTCTTATGAGGTTCAGTAAGGAAAGTATAAGAGAAGTTCTTATCTGTCTTGAATATGGTACTTACTGAACAGTGAAAAGTAAATTCTTAGTGCAGAATTAAACCCATAAGAAATAACTGAATAAAAATGAAAGTTCAAAATAAGAAGGCTAAGGACCTACTGTATAGCAGAGGGAACACTTCTCAATACTCTGTAATGACCTATATGGGAGAACAATCTAAAAAAGAGTGGATATATGTATTTGTATAACTGATTCACTTTGCTATATAGCAGAAACTAACACAACCTTGTAAATCAACTGTACTCCAATAAAATTTTTTTAAAAATTAAGAAGGCTAAAAAGACAAAAGAAAAAAATTGTGTTATTTCCCTAAATTTTAATTTAATATAACCTAATGGTTTAGAGCAGAGGTTGACAAACTATGCTGGCCTGCTTTGGTATGGCCCACAAACTAAAAATGAAGGACTATTTGGCTAATCCACTGGTCACCCACCTGCCGCAAACAGAGCTATAACTTTAGGTTAATAAGGCTATAGATTTTCTCTCACCATTCATTTCCTACCAAGTTTGCTATTTTTAGTGGCAACACCACTGGGCATAGATATTTAGCTCTACAATCAAGTCAGCTCCCTCTGTCAGCAAAACGGCTGGTTTTTACAAGCAGCTCCATGCTAGCAGTTCTACCGTCCCCATTAAGCTGAGGGAAAAGTTGGGAGGGCTGTTTTTAACCAAAGTTCAACAGTATTTCATGAATAAATGCTTCTCAATTTATTTACCTTGGGTTATTTATTAAGCCCTGAAATGGTTGTTTTTGACAATTTTGCCGAGTTTCAAGGTGGTTTGTAAGGAGAGATTTGCCAATGTCTTCACTCTGCCATCATGAAGTCCACTTTTTAAAGCATCTAATTTGTCCTCTTTTTTTTTGCGGTACGCGGGCCTCTCACTGTTGTGGCCTCTCCCATTGTGGAGCAACAGGCTCCGGACGCGCAGGCTCAGTGGCCATGGCTCACGGGCGCACGTGGGCTCCTCCCAGACCGGGGCACGAACCCGTGTCGCCTGCATTGGCAGCCGGACTCTCAACCACTGCGCCACCAGGAAAGCCCCTAATTTGTCCTCTTCTTAAGAAACCTAATGACATAACTAATCTAAGAAGTAAATCTTTGAATTTTAATTTAGCTCCTAGTCATGAATAACTATGCTCACCTCAGTTAGCTCTTTTAATTTCTTGATTTAGGGAGAGTAAATACTGGAAGCCACGATAACTGTTTGATAATTGGTAAGGTGGTCTATAAAATTACTTTATAACCATATTTACAAAAAAAAAGAAAAAAAAAGCAGAAGGACAGAACTTCTTTACAATGTCATACTCACAGAATTCTTTAAACAATCATCATCCACATCAAAATTTGATGTATCTGTTGGGCTACTAACTTCTGGAATGTAAGGTGCTTCACAGTTTCGAATATTATCCCAATCAATTCCACTGAAAAATGGGTGTTTCTTAAAGTCTTCTATTCCATTTTGACCAAGTCGATGTTCTCTGCTACAAATGAGCCTTCGAATAAGATCCTTAGCATTTTCAGAGACATCAGCCACTTGAGCTGGAAACTGAAACCTCTCCTAAACAGAGAATAATAGAAACGAAATATAAATCACTATTCAATTTACTAAGTAGGTTGACGTTAGCATTGACTTTCTTAAAAATACATTTGCTTTTAAAAATATCTAATAAATATATATGGTACACTGTCCTACAGCAGAAACTAATACAACAGTGTAAAGCAATTATACTCCAATAAAAATTGTTTTTAAATAATAAGAATATATGGTACAAAGTACTGATACTAAAAGAGATGCAGGAATAAATTAAAAAGGATAATTTTCCTAAAAGAACTTTTCATTTCATATGTGACTTAGTCATAGATGCACTACAGAAAGAATAAGTTAAATGCTAAAACACCTGAAATGCTGTCAAAATGAATTCATTAAATGTAGTAGAATGTGACTCAGTATTTTAATAGTGTATATGATTGATAAAGTTCATATAAGTCACATACTAATGATTAATAGTATGGAACATTTTTAAAGAATGCAATATGTACTTTACACTAGGAGAAGTGCGTTACTCCTTTAGCTCATTTAATCCTCAGAGCAACTGTATAAGGTAGATACTCCTATTACTCTAATTTTATAGAAGAGGAAACAAAGAAACAGTTCAAGCAATTTGCTTGATGTCACACAACTAATAAATGGTAATAAACTGATCTGAACTGAAACTGTCTGATTCCAGAATCTGTGCTCTTAACAACCATGTTACAGTACAATGATTTCTATCTGAAATGTTTTACATGCTATTTACAACTTTGTAGCTATTTCTTGTCTTTCAACTCTTCGTTACCACTTAGCAGATTATCTTTGCAGCCAGGTAGAAAAGCATTGACTCTATAAGACTGATTTATATATATATATGTAGCAATTAATCATAATTGTATCACCAGAACAAATTAAAAAGAACAGACTGTCCCTCCCTTTATGGGATATTCCTATTCATATTCTAGGTTTCTGCAATTGCTCACAATCTTCTGAGACTGATAATCAGACTCTTCCTCTTCTTGTACAATCTATTTCACTTGGTACTAAATGGATTAAAGTTTATTCATTCTTTCCTGCTCTGCATCTGGACTGTTTCCAATGTTTGGTGACCATAAATAATACTGGGATAGGTATCTTTGTACATATGTACATATATCCTTGTTCTACGAATATTTTCCTTAGGGTAGATTCCTAGAACTGAAGTTACTCAACCAAATGTTTTAACCATTTTTTTTTAAGGCTGTCGATGCATACTTATAAACTTCTTGACAGAAAGATTATATCAATTCACATTCCTATCAACAACGTCTAACAATTTCCACCTCACTGGATTATTTACAGTAACAAGTACTATTTTTCTTTTCATCTTTGCCAATTTGACAGGGGGAAGAAAAGGATGCCCTTCTTATTTTAATTTGCATTTTATTTATTACTATTAAGATTGAGAATTTTAAATGCATTCTAGTCATGATTATACTTATACTATAGTAGTAATGATATAAATTATCTGCTTATGATCTTTATTATTCTACTGAAGAGAACATTTAATTTTCTACTTATTAGCACCTCTAATGAAATACAGGAGAAGGTGAAAACTAATAATTTTATGCATAATTTATGGATCTTGATTACTCATATTTGTCATGTCCCTTATTAGCATAGAAATTAGATTGTTTATTGTTCTTGGAAAATCATTTTTTAAATATCACATTTTAATTTTATTGAATATTATATGTATTATTTACCACATTAATTTGAAAATTAGTAAAATATACTAACTTTGTGATTCATGATTTTTCCATATGTTTCCACCAGAGATTCTGCATAAAATGGTGTTTCTCCATAAAGCATTTCATACATACAGACCCCCAAAGACCACCAGTCACACTCAGGTCCATATCTGCCTTTTCCATCTTCCATGGCTTGAAGGATTTCAGGAGAGATATAATCTGGAGTTCCAACAGCCACTGAGGACTGTACCTGAAGAAGTTCACATTTTTAGTAATCTACCATAATATATTAGAAACAAATAATAATTTTAAATTAGAAACATTTACTTAAAAATACAATAGCATTACTTCATAACAACAACTTCGTCATTATCTGAATTTAGCCTCCTCGTCCATATAAGTTAAAATTTATATAAGCACCACACCAACAAGTTCTCCAGATTTTTTAACACTATAGAACGTTTATTATAGCTGTTAATTGACTACATTTAGGGTAACAATATGACTTGAACACCACAGCCACAAACCACAAACTGAATATATATTTTAGAACATTCTTATTGATATTATCCATCCAACACTTACATATGAAAAATGGGACTGTGAAAATTTTACAATTAATTAGGGGGAAAAATAAAAAAGTCTGGCTAATACTACGAGCAGACTGGAGATTATTTTAAAACACTTTAACGAAAACCTAAGGAAATAAATGTTAACAATGTCCCGCAAACTACTTATCTATTTAAAAAAATTATAAAAGGGAAAAAAATATATCCTTCAAAAAATAAAGTCCCAACAGAGAAAAAGAGCTGGGCATACAATTATGGCAAGTTGGATGTAAATTAGAAAACAACAGCTAAAAAAAGATCCTGGGCACATGTCTTATAAGGTATTCCAAAGTAAAAGAAAATTGGTTCTTTATGTTTTAAGAGAACATATCAAGCAATGAACATTCTCAAGATAAAATAATGGTTAATACTCCGAGTTTTCTAGACTAAATTACCATTCTTAATAATCATTAGAATAGACTTCCTCCTTGGCAATACTGAGATTAAGTAACTTGAAAACTCTTCTACTACAAACTCTTAAAAGTACTAGATAAAATATAACAACCATTTTTATAAATACATAAATGAGCCTTTAAATAAAGAGACAGTCTTAGGGGCCCAGTAATCAAGAAATGATTGAGAACCAGGGCGATAAACACTGAAGCAGGAGTGCAGCTGGAGAAATACTGGTTTTCATTTTCTAGGTACTTGGCTTTTAACATATACATAAGGACAAAAGGAAAGACCTTGAACTTATAGGACGTTTGAAGTGAGAGGCTGCCCCATATAACCTTTACCCTAAAAGGCATATTGTAAGGAAAAGGTGAATTATAAAAATCTGCCACTCATCAGAGAAAGATTAAGACATTTTGTCTATCTTGACTGTGACTGATATGTGAAAAAAATTTCCTCCTTTAGAAATTCATAACTTTAGGTCATATAGTCCCACCATTTGGAATTCTAATTCACAGGGCTTCTGTTGTTCAGAAGTTCTCAAGCCAAGAAACTGGCAAAAATACTGGCACCAGGTTAGGTGTCCCTAGAAAGCCTGGCATAACAAATTCAAAACTACCGTGGAGGATACATGCTCAAACTTGGCCACATATAATTCTCACACATAAAAGGCCATTGACGATGAGCTCACAATCCAATAGTATAACAAAATGAGAAGACATTCTATTACAAGCAAAAGTGAGAAATCCAAACAATTAGACCTCTAACAATTATCAGTTCCACTTCATGAAATAAGTATGTTTAAAATTATTAGACATATTAAAAAATAAAAAACATAAGAAGAAGATGAAAAAAATTAAAGAGATATGGAAAAAAGTAGTCATTGAAATAAAAGATATGAAAAAATAAATGAAATCGGATGCACTACTATACACACTGTAGTTAAACTGCAGAGCACCAAAGGCAAGAGATCTTAAAAACATTAGAGAATAAAGAGAGATTTTTCTACCAAGGAATGACAATTAGCATGACAGCTGAATTATTAATACTAACACAGCAGTCAGAAGAAAATGGAATTGTATTTTCAAAGTGATGAGACAAAATAATTGTCGATATTATATTCCCTACCTACCTAAATTATAATACAGGAATGAGGGTTAAATAAAGATATTTTCATACAAAGACTGAGTGAACTACCACTTGCAGCCCTTTCAGTTGAACAAAAGTACTAAAGGATATACTTCAGAATCAAGAAAGATAACCCAGGGCTTCCCTGGTGGCGCAGTGGTTGAGAGTCCGCCTGCTGATGCAGGGGACATGGGTTCGTGCCCCGGTCCAGGAAGATCCCACATGCCGCGGAGCGGCTGGGCCCGTGAGCCATGGCCACTGAGCCTGCGCGTCCAGGGCCTGTGCTCCGCAACGGGAGAGGCCACAACGGTGAGAGGCCCACATACCACACAAAAAAAATAATAATAAAAGAAATATAACCCAGATGGAAGAATGTGACACTAGAAGCAATTATGAACAAAGATATTAGTAAACTTTAACATACATCTAAATGGTTATTAATTGGATAAAATAATGACAAAGAGAAGGAGAAACAGGACAACAAAGAGTAAGATGAGGAGGAGGAGCAGGAGCAACAGAAAAAGGAGATGGAGGAGGCGGAAGGAACAACTACTTGAAGGCTGAAAAATAAGATGGAACTAAAATACTAGAAAACAACGTGTTACTGAGGGAGCAGTTAGGATTACAATGTTCTAAGTTTCTTGGTTTTCTAATTTTTATTTACTTTTTAATTATAATTTTTAATTGTGGTAAAACACCCATAATATAAAATTTACCATTATAACCATTTCTAAGTGTACAGTTCAGCGGCATTAAGTACATTTACATTGTTGTGTAACCATCACCACCATCTCTAAAACTCTTTTCATATTGCAAAACTGAAAATCTATTAAACAATAATTCCCCTATTCCCTCCTCCTCTCAGGCCCTGGCAACCACCACTATACTTTCCATGAATTTGACTACTCTAGGTACTTCATGTAAGTGAAATTGTACAATATTTCTTCTTTTGTGTCTGGCTTATACCACTTGGCATGTTTTTAAGAAGGTCTATCCTTGTTGTAGCATGTATCAGAGTTTTAAGGCTGAATAATATTCCAATGTATGTATATACCACATTTTTTTTTATCCATTCATCCAACGATGGACACCTGAGTTGCTTACATCCCTTGACTTTTGGGAATAATCGTGCAATGAACATGGGTGAACAAATGTCTCTTTGAGACCCTGCTTTAAATTCTGTGGAGCATGTACCCAGAAGTGGAACTGCTGGATCATATGGTAATTCCATTTTTAGTTTTTTGAAGAATTGTCATACTGTTTTCCACAGTGGCTACAGGCTACAGCCTTTTTACATCTCCATCAACAATACACAAGGATTCCAATTTTCCCACATCTTTTCCAAAACTTTTTTTTTTTTATAGTAGCCATCCTAATAGGTGTGAGGTAGTATCTCATTATGGTTTAGATGTGCATTTCCCTAATGACTAGTGATGCTGAGCATCCTGTCATGTGCTTGCTGGCCATTCGTATATCTTCTTAGAAGAAATGTCGTTTCAAGTCCTTAGCTTATTTTGAATTGGGTTGTTAGTTTGTTACTGAGTTGTAGGGGTTCTTTATATATTCTGGATAGCAACCTCTTATCAGACATAGATTTACAACTATTTTCTCCCATTCCATAGGCTACTTTCTCACTAAGATAACTGTGTCCTTTGATGCACAGAAATTTTTAATGATGGTGTAGTCCAATTTGTCTATTTTTTCTTTTGTTGCCTATTGCTTGGTGTCACATCCAAGAAATCACTGTCAAATAAAAGTCATAAAACTTCTCCCCCGCCCACTATGTTTTCTTCCAAGAGTTTTATAGTTTTAGCTCTTACATTTAGGTTTTTGATCTATTTTGAGTTAATTTTTGTAGATGGTATAAGACAAATTAAGTTTTTTTCTTTAATTAGGAATATGGTGGAGAAAATGATTGACTCTAGACTTTACATAAAGGATAAATGCTAAAATTTTTAAGATAAACATTAAAATATTTGAAATAGAATGTATAACTTCCAAAGAAGTAAATAAAAAAAGAAATAAAAATAAATTTGACCCAGCCAATAGAAGGAAGGGAAGAAGTGGGGTGTGGGAGAGAAGCACACATGCAAACAAACAAGCAAAACCTATAGCAAATAGAACAAGACAATATACTAGAAATAAATACAAACATATTAATAATTAAATTCATAAATGAATTAAATTCACCTATCAAAAGACAGAGTCATCACACTAGATGACAAATAAAACCAAAATGAACAAATTTTTTAAAAATCAGCAATAATCTGCTTAATGCACCTAAACATAAAGACAAAGAAAGGTTAAAAATAAAAGGATGGAAAAGATATACCAGGCATATGTTAAACAAAAGAAGGTTAAGGTAGCTGTATTAATATCAGTAAAATTAGATTAAAGGCCAAGATGATTATTATGATTTTTAAAAATTAACATAATTAGAAAATACCCTGGAAGAGCAACTCTGAAAAATACGTAACTAACAACATAGCTACAAAAGAGTTGTGAAAACATTGATAAGTTCAAGGGAAAATTAATAAATTCAACATCATAATAAGGACTTTTAAATAATAAATAATAGATCAGAAAGAAATAAAACTGGTAAGAATATTAAAATTTTGAACAACGAAGTTAATAACTTTAATCTTACGGACATATATAGAAACCTGCACCCAAAAGTTAGGAAAAAATGTATTATTTTCAAACAAACATGTAACAGTTATAACAATTGGCCTGTTACAAAATTAAAAGCAATCTTGACAAATGCTAAAAAACTGATAACAAATAGATCCACTCTCCAGTAAAAGAAAACTTTCTATAAACAGCCAAATAAGTAAACATAACACTATGAATACTAAAAGGCACATGTCTAAATAATTAATGGTCCACAGAAGAGTTCTAACTAAAGCTGGAAAATATTTAGTAAAATACTCTATGTCAAAACTTATGAAGAAAAGTAAAGCACAAATAAACAACATTAGGAATGAAAAAAGGGCAAAACTACACATGTAACAGATTTTAAAACTAGAAAGAGTGCAATCTGAACAACTTTATACCAATAAAATTGAAAACTCAGAGAAAATAGATAATTTTCATAGAAAAAAATACAACTTACCAAAACTGACTCAGGAAGAAATAGAAAACCAAAGAGACCTATAACCATTAAAAAATTTGAATCAATAGTATAAAATCTACCTGGAAAACAAACAAAATAAAACAGAAGAAAACAAAACCTCACCAAAGCAAAGGTGATTTAAAAGTGAGTTCTACCAATTATATAAGAAATAGAGGGCTTCCCTGGTGATGCAGTGGTTGAGTCTGCCTGCTGATGCAGGGGACACGGGTTCGTGCCCCGGTCCAGGAAGATCCCACATGTCGGGGAGCGGCTGGGTCCGTGAGCCATGGCCCCTGAGCCTGCGCGTCCGGAGCCTGTGCTCCGCAACGGGAGAGGCCACAACAGTGAGAGGCCCGCATACCACAAAAGAAAAAGAAACAGATAACCCCAGTATTATATAACTGTTCTAGACCCAAAATGGGTAAGGGCAGGGGATATGGCTCCCCTGTTTATTTTAAAAGGCTAAAATAACCTAAATACAAAACAAGACAGATGAGAAAAATTTGAGAAGGAAAATTATACTGCAATCTCAGATATGATCAATGTCAGGTATGAATCTCAGGTAACAATTCAATATAGAATTTTAGCATGGTCAATCTAGCAGTTTGTTCAACTATATCAATACAACTTGATGATAAAGTGATGTTTATATCCAAAGAATGGATGATTTAACATTGGACAATCTATGTCATTCATCGTATTAACAGACTGAAGGAAAAACACCCTGGTATTATCTTAATGGATGCAGAAAAATCACTTGATTACACAATATTAAAAACCATAACAAACTCTTGGTAATCAGAAATAGAAATTTCCTTAATCTGATGAAGAATATATACCAAAAGCTTACAGCAAACATCATACTTAATTTGAAACTACAGAAAAAACACCAATAAATTCAGGAACAAGGCAAAGAAGCTCCCAATTACTACAACTACCTAATATTGTGTTTAAGGTCACTGATTGCATGATGAGAAAAAAATATAGCAAAATAACAGTAAGGACTAGAAAGGACAAAACACAAGGCTGTGTCATTATTTGCAGATTATAAGAATGTCTATATAGAAAAATATACATATACACATAGAATCTACAAATTATTTTGAACTAATAGAAAAATTTAGTGAGCTTGCTAGTTTCAAGATGAATATGCAAAAATCAACTGTGGTTCTAGAGAAGAGCAACAAGCTATTAAAATGCAAATTTTTAAAAGTTATCCATTTATAATAGCCAAAAAAAAAAATCCATGAAGTGCCTAGGAAAAAATCTAACAAATAAAGGTAATGGATTTACCTTTACCTGAACATTATTATAAAACTTCATTAACAGACATAAGAGAAAACCTAAAACAATGCAGGTACCATATTCACAGGTGGGAAGACTTCATGTTATAGACAAAAGTTTTCCCATAATTAATCTCTAAATTCATTGCAGGTCTACAAGCTTGTATATGTGAAAGGGTGTTTGTATATGTCTGTCTGTATGTATATAAACTAGTGATATAATCCTAACAATCATATGGAAAAACAAGTGGCCAAGAATAGCCAAAACAATTTTAGAGACAGAAAAGGAATGACAGCAGGACACCCTCTCACAGAAACTGACTTCTTACAAAGGTATAGTGATTAAGATGGTATAATTTTAACTCAGACGTGAGACCTAAAAAGCAAGTTGAAACTTAATTTGGAAAGTCACAAACTTTGGGAAAGGCTAAAATTGAAGCAACTGCTTCAATAATAATAAATGATGATCCACACAGAGTTATATAATCACAACATTTCAGAACACCGGAAATAAACAGAACATCCTAAAAGCTTCCAAATAAGGGGCGAAGGTTATAACAGAAGTACTGAGAATTAGGACGGCATCAGATGTCACAACAGTAAATTAGAAGACAATGCAATGTCTTCTAAATTCTAAGAGAAAAATAAGTTCAAATCCATCACACCATGTCCAGTCTAGATAAATTATCAATCAAGTATGAGAGAAGAAATGAAGGCATTTTTCAAACATGCAAGATTATGAAATATTTACTTCCACTGGAACCTTTCTTAGGCAGTTACCACCAAATGAGATGAAAGACAGACATGGATCCAGGAAACAGAGGATCCATTACTAGGGAGCGACACATAAATTCCATGATGATAAGGAAAGGTATGTCTAGGATGACAGTTCTCATCAGAGAACTGGAGATAGGAGATAGGCCTATCTCCAGTAGGCCTATAGGACAGTCTAGACTAGAATGAGAGTATGCATGCCTCCAGACAAAGGAGCCACTAAGTTATTTACTGTGTCTAAGAGAGAAAGGAATTGCTCAATTTCTTAATGTGTGGTAGAGAGTCTGGGGATAAACTAGTGAGAATTATACAGAAAAACTAAGCAAAGTAAAGGGGTCACTTACTTCAGGGAGAACAAAGAGCTGTCCAAGAAAAGAAAGGTAATTAAAATAAATAATATGGCACAGCTATGTATAATATTTATATAATTATTAAAAAACTGAACAGGATTTAATGAAAGATTATGTGATAATCACAACACTGGGAAGATAAAGAGGAAGTGTAAAGGTGGGTTGAAACAGGTGTAAAAGACCTGTATCCTCATCTTCCATGGTAGGAAATTAATAGATAATATCTAAAACTAAATAACAAGAGGCAGTAGCATGAATACAATAATAAAAAATACATAAGTAGAAGAAACAATGGAAGAAAGAGCTAAAAGATTTTCATGTGTCTGCCTGCAGAAAAAGACAGTTGGAGGTGGGAAAGAACCAGGACAAAGGAATGCTGTTTTTTCTCATGTCTTCCTAAAATATGTATACATCACATAAAAAATAAAGTAGAAAGGAAAAGAAAAAAGAAGGTTTCTTCATTATAATTTTCTAAATGGAGGACCAACATGCTATTATGTCCAGGAAAATTATTTGAGATCATTAATAAAAAATGAATGGCTAGGAAGACACACTAGAATTTTAGGAATAAATCTGATCGGGGCAACTCATATAGACAGAAACAGTACTCAATGCATTCTGGAATGCATAGGGACTTGGAGGACTGAACACCAGACTCCATAGGAGGAGCCCCAACTTTAAGGGGCTTTAACACGCAGGACTGAGGAAACACTACCTCTTCCCCTGGAATTCTTTCTCAGTGTAGCTCTCTCTTTTCCGGAATTGTGGACCACAACTTTCTGATACCACAGCCTACCTGACTTTAATCTGTGTTTTCTCAACTTAGACCACCATGCTATTTCTCTCCCTCTCATATCATACCTGGCACTATCCACTTCCCACTATATACTTCAAACACATGCAGTTATCTTAGAGCAGAATAATTACATACACTGGTCTTACATTGTTTGTGTGACTACTGTCATATCTATTACTTCTACCTATGTCACAAGCCCCAAATTACAATATTATTTTCTCTTTTAATAGTCGGATACCTTTTATGTAAATTAAAAAAAAAAGATTAATATAATCTTCTTCCTTTATCCTGTAAATCTTATTTATCATATCTGATATTGTTTATCATATAGCTAAGTATCCAAATGGTGTCATTTCCTTTGGTGTGAAGGACATTCTTTAGCATCTAGGCCTCTTTCATTTACCTGAAAAGGTCTTTAATTCACCTTCATTTTTGAAGAATATTTTTGTTTGATATAGAATTCTTGATTTATAGACTTTTTTTTTTTCTTTCAGCACTTTAAAGATACCATTCCATGATTTCTGATGAGAGTTCAGTGGTTATTTTTACCCTTTTTCCACAGTATGTAAAGTGTTTTTTCTTCTGGCTGCTTTCAATTTTTTTTCTTTAAGTTTCAGCAGTTTAACTGTGGTGTATCCAAGTGTGGTTCCTTTTATTACCTTGAGATATGCTAGGATTTTTTTTTTTTTTTTTTTTTTTTTGCGGTACGCGGGCCTCTCACTGTTGTGGCCTCTCCAGTTGCGGAGCACAGGCTCCGGACACGCAGGCTCAGCGGCCATGGCTCACGGGCCTAGCCGCTCCGCGGCATGTGAGATCTTCCTGGACTGGGGCACGAACCCGTGTCCCCTGAATTGGCAGGCAGACTCTCAACCACTGCGCCACCAGGGAAGCCCTATTCTAGGATTTTATATCTGTGTTTTTCATCACATTTGGTAAGTTTGAGCCATTAATTCTTACAAATGTTTTCTGTTACTATCACACTTTTACTAGGATTCTAACTGTATGGATATCTGAGCCTATATTGATTTTGTTTCAATCTTTTCCTCTCTGTTCTTCAGACTGTTTAATCTCTATTGATCTGTCTTCAAATTCACTGGCTCTTTCTTCTCTCATTTCTAATCTACTGTTAACCTCCTCCTGTGAATTTTTTATTTCTATTACTATAATTTTCAAGTTCTAAAAGATCCGTTTGATTTATTTTTCTGCAGAGATTCCTCATCTGTGTAATCTTTAAGACTATTATCTTCCTTTTGATTCTTTCAACATATATATGATAGTTTCATTAAGTCTCTGTCTGGCAACTCCAACATCTGTGCTAGCCAGGCTTTTACTGACTACTTTTATTTTTCAATTCTGTATCACAATCACTTACCCTACCCTCTATTTTTGTTTGGTCTAGTGATTTTTGACTGAATGCCGGCCACTGTCAATAAAACATTGTGGACAGTATGAATTCTATTACCTTCCTCTGAAGAATATTAAATTCTCCTTTAAGCAGATAAAAAAATGCTAACTGATCTCCTTGAACATGGGCTGGCTTACACTTATACCCTTTAAAGGCAATTTATAGAAAACCTAAGATTCATCTCAACCCCTTTATTTGGAGGACCACTTTCAAACTCCGTTGATCTCATCAGGACTTGGTTTTAGGCTGTTAGATAGGCTTAGAGTAAGTCTTACATGTTACAAACATCTTAACTAGCCAATATTCCAATGTCTCCTAGCACTGTGTCTCCTCCAGCGCTGCTTGATTTCGAGTAATCTGCTCGATTTTCAAATGGATAGCATCTACTCTTTGGTAATTCTCATATGTTCTTATACAGTTGTCCCTCCATATGTGCTGGTTCCACATTTGCAGATTCAACCAATCGTGGATCAAAAATATTTTTTAAAAAATTTTCCAGAAAGTTCCAGAAAGCAAAACTGGAATCTGTCACACACTGGCAACTATTTACATAGCATTTACATTGTATTTACAACTATTTATATAGCATTTACATTATATTAGGTATTATAAGTAATCTAGAGATGATATAAAGTATACAGGAGGATGTGCGTAGGTTATATGAAAATACTACATCATTTTATATAAGGGACTTAGTTGAGCATCTGCAGATTTTACTATCCATGGCAGGGGGGCAGTCCTGGAACCAATCCCCCACAGATACCAAGGGACAACTGTACGACATATGTACAGACCAACCGTCATGAGATAGCCCCATATGGATATTTTAGGCCCTCTCTATGCACAACTCCCTCCTTTCCAATGGTAAGCCCTGCAGATTCCAGCTGCCTCAGCTAACCCAACTCTCATCTCCTCCTCCTCAGCTCTGTAAGACAGTTAAACTCTGCTTTAACTCTAGCTTTCTGCATCAGAGTCAGCAAACTGTCCCAATCCTGGGAAATGGTGAGGCATACCTCATGAATTAACTTCTCTCAGAGATAACAGTCTTGTGTTGCCTGTTGTCCACTGCCTAAAAACAGTTGTTTCAAATCCAGTTTTACAGTTATTTATAGTGAAAGAACAATTTGGTATCAATTACTCCCTCCATCAATGGCTAGAGGCAGAAGTCATATAATCCTTTTTAAAAAAGTTATCTCCTTAGGATAAATTTTCAGAAGTCAAATTGCTGGTCCAGTATAATGTGACATTTTCGTGGCTTTTGCAATGTATTGTACTAAATTACTCTTCAAAAAGTTTCTGCCAATTAAAATGATATATATTTGGATGTATGCTATACAACCCGGAAATTGAGGTACATACTACAACAGTAACAACAACAATAACAGGGAATACAATTGGGGCATGTGAACTTCTAAGTAAGTGAGAGAATATAACAGAGGGGCCTAGGGTTAGCAGAACTAAATAAAGTAAATGGTGACATAAAACCGAATCAGCCTAGAGGACTTTCTGCTAAAAGCTTTCACTTGTTGAACACTGTCCCTCAGGAAAACCAGACAACTAGTAAAGAAAGAGAAAAGAAATGAAAGTGAAGAAGTCACATATTCGTTTTCCATGTGGGATTTATTTTCTTCACTCCTCCGGAACTGTGGAAATATCTCAAGTACAATAATAAACAGTTCAGCTAAAAAAGGAACAAACAAGAGTCTCATAAAAGGTATAGTGTATAAATCTTAAGATCGTTAATATAAGCAGTTGAAAATGGTATATGACTTTTTAGACAAGCCCTATTATGAGTAAGTATGCCTAAGTGGAGGGAAGTAAGGCACAGAAAGACAAATGGATGGAAGGATGTTTGATAGATAATATAAATAGATGGCTTCTAAAACAGATAAAGAAAACAAGCAGTAAGGGAGATGTCTGTGGGTCAAACAGTTTAAGATTTATCTTTATTTACCGTTCCGTCTTCCATCAGCTTCAGACATGAACCAAAATCTGCTAACCGAATATGTCCATTCATATCCATCAATATATTGTCAGGTTTGATGTCCCTGAAAAAAACAGACGCATTCAATTTTTAGTTGGGAAAAATAAACACAATCAGTTACTTGGTAAGATAACCATTTTGTCTGAAAATCTCAACTTCTTTTAAAATTAATACTCTAAGAAAATATATTTCTTTAGACTATTTCTTTATGGGTTCAAATCCTAGCTCTGATTCATATTAAAACTTTTTTAAACACATGCAATTTCACTGTCCTGGAGATAAAAAGTACTGTGGTAATTTTCACTGAGGTTAAATCTTACCATTCTTCCTTTAGATTTGCACAGATTCCAATGTGGCCATGGTAGGCCTACTTTCTGCATACAGAGAAGAGCCGTAATTACTTGATACCCACAAAACATACTACCTTCTAGCCCATGAAACTGAACAGGGAAAAATATACTTCCTAGACCCTGAACATAAATGTAAATAAACACATTTTCAATTACTGCAGGTCATGACAACACAAAAAGAACTGCTTCACAAAGCTGATTCGGAAAACGACTGAAACTACTTAATAGTGATCTATATTATTATATAAAGCTATTTACAGATCTTAAGTCAAAGGCTTGTAAGATATCCAAATCTAACTAATAGCAAACTAAATCATGCCAGTTTTTGTGTTTGTTTTTACATTTGAATAATAAAAAGGGTTGCAAACCTTTGTGGCAGCTAACCCACTAAAAAGGCAAAGTTGAATAGTTCTGACAGACTATAGCCTTCAAAGCCTAAAATATTTCCTATCTGGCCCTTTATAGAAAAAGTTTGCTGACCCCTGTTACAGATGATAGATGATTGCTTAATACAGACAGGCAGATAGACAGACTGAAAACAGCAGCCTGCATAGGAACTGTCTTCATAGTCCTCCATATTTGAATTTATAACCTCAACTCTCAGAAATGCTACATTAAGAAAAGATTTTTCTCTTGTTCAGAAACATCTAAGAAGTACACTTTAGTGCTGGAAGGAACCTTAGAAATTACCTAGACCATTTTTAGATAAGGGGAAAACTGTATTTTATTCTTTATTTTTAAAAATATTAACCTGCATAGTCATTATACATAACTGCTACTGGTAGAATTCTCAGATTTTAAAGGAGACTAAAGGAATTACAAAGACAGGATTTATAAACATCAGTAATATTTTTGGCTATGGAAAAACCAGGAAATATTAAAACTTAATAAGAGAAATAAATTGTATTTATATACTTATAACAATTAATAAAATGTAAAATATTTAACAAGACATTATAGATAGTACTGCCACTCCCCAAGTATCTCATTACCCTTCCTGATATCACCCCCTTCCTCCACTCCCCAGAGGTTAGCAACCACAATCCTGAATTCGGTGTTTACTATATCATGCATATTTTATATTATGAGTACATATACATGTAACCATAAGACTATATATTTTTCTGAATGTCTTTAAACTTTATAATTGATGCCAAACTGTGTGTAGCCTTTTGCAACTTGGTTTTATTCTAATGTTATGTTTCTAAAATTTATCCATGTTGATACATATTGTTCTAGTTCATTAATTTAAATGCTACATGGAATATTTTCACAGATCCAATTTATCTATCAATGCTCCTGATTAGGAATTTGGATTGTTTCCAACAATTTTAGATTGTTTTAGATTTTTATTTTGCTAGTACACAAAATTCCAAAATGAATATTTTTACAAATACCTCCTTGTACTCATATGGGAACATTTCCCTAGGCTATCTAGGAGTGGAATTGCTATGATAAAAGACATGTACATCTTCAACTTTACTAGCAGGATTACTACTAAGGTTAAGACTCTTTTTTACATTATCAATGGTCATCTTAGATTCCTCTTCGGTAAAATGCCAGTTAAAATCCCGTGCCATTTTTTTTATACTGTGTGTGTGTTGTTTGTTTTTGGTTAAACTTCAGGAATTTCGTTTCTTCAGATTTAAGTACATGTGTTACAAATCTCTTCTCTCTGCATGTGAGCTTGTTTTTCCACATTGTTTATAGTGTCTTTCTTACTCATGAAAACATTGTTTAATGCTAATGTAGTCTTTTTATAATTTATATTTTTTCACTTTCTTCAGCTTTACTGAGGTATAATTGACAAATAAAATTGTAATATATTTAAAGTACAACATGATCATTAATCTCATATACATCACATTGTGAAAGGATCCCCACCACTGAGTTAACATATCCATTATCTCATCTCACATATTTACTTTTTTTTTTTTTTGGAGCGAACACTTCCATTCTACTCTCTTAGTAATACAATATTATCAACTATAATCACCATTCTATACATTAGCTCCTCAGACTTTATTCATCTTATAACATAAAGTTTGTACACTTTGACCGACTTCTCCCTATTTCCCATACCTCCAGCTCCTGTCAACCATCATTCTACTCTCAGAATTTGCATTTTTTGTCCTAAGAAATCTCCCTTATCCTCTCCTTCCAGGGCTCATAAGGATAGTGTCCTATATTTTCTTTTAAAAGTTTTAAAGTTTTACTTTTCATTTCAAGTCTTTAATCTCCCTGGAATTAATTTTTCTGTGTAGTGTAAGATAAAGGCCACACTATATTTCTTTCTGTCCCAATACCATTTATTGAACGACATCCTTTCACTACTGATTTCTAATAGCGCCTCAGTCAGAAATCAAGTGGATCTGTTTCAGGACTTCCATTCAATTTTAATCAAAAGTCTTTAGAACGAAAGGGAGCCTATTAACAATGACCAGGACAATAGGCATGAACTGGAACTGTCACAGGCAAACAGAGGTATGCTCAGCCATCTATACCTAGACTACTGTCTTAATTATGAGAGCTCTATAGTGACCTGTCTATACCAGTAGACCATGTTTTTAAATTGCCATGGCTCTTCCAGATAAATGCTAGAATTAGCTTAATATGTTCCATAAAACATACTGAGATTTTGATGGGAATCACAACGACTTCACAGATTAATCTGAAGAGAAATCGTATCTTTGCAATGTGACTCTTCCCATCCATGTATCAAGTTAATTAACATTATAGACACATATCTTAATTAATGTATATAAATACCTTATATATTAGTTATGAGTCTTCTTTTATGTCCTTCAATAATATTGAATATTTTTCCACAGAGAGCTTACACATCTTTTGCTATTGATAGTCTTGGATACCTTACAGTTTTGTTGCTATTGTGAATAGGATTTTCTTCATAGAAGCATTCTCATTTTGCTTCCAATTTTCATGGGAATGTTTCTCATATTTCACCATTAAGTGTGATCTTTGGTTTAGATTTCCAGTAGAAACTCAATATTAGGAGAATTACCTTCTCCTCCCAAATTGCTAAAAGTATCAGGAGTGGATATTCAATTTTGTTGTCATTTTTGGTATTGAGTTTATTTTCCTCTTTTAACCTATTAATACAGTGTGTGTTACTCTAATAGATTTTCTAATATTGAAACTCCCTTGCATCCTGGAATAAAACCTACATGGCCATACTTTTTTTTTAATGTGCCATCTATCACTGAATCTAAAACTCCACTGACTGTAAAGATGCACCATTATGGCATGTGCCACTAAAAGAGAGAATAAATTGACTACTATAATTTTAGAAGCCATTTATTTAAAAGTTACAGAGATATTAAATTGAAAAATAATTGAAATTGAAAAATTGTCTTAGCACTCATAATATACACACTGCTGAATTTGATTTTTTTTTTTTTTTTTCGGTACACAGGCCTCTCACTGCTGTGGCCTCTCCTGCTGCGGAGCAGAGTCTCCGGACGCACAGGCCCAGCGGCCATGGCCCACGGGCCCAGCCGCTCCGAGGCATGTGGGATCCTCCCAGACCGGGGCACGAACCCGCGTCCCCTGCATCGGCAGGCGGACTTTCAACCACTGCGCCACCAGGGAAGCCTCTGAATTTGATTTTATTAAACTTTTATTTTTAGGGACTCCCCTGGTGGTCCAGTGGTAAAGAATCCGCCTTCCAGTGCAGGGGATGAGGGTTCGATCCCTGGTTGGGGAACTAAGATCCCACATGCCACGGGGCAACTTAGCCCACACGCCACAACTACTGAACCTACGCACCTCAACTAAAGAGCCCGCATGTTGCAAACTACAAAGCCCACACGTTCTGAAGCACACGCACCACAACTAGAGAGGGAAAAACCCGCATGCCACAACTAGAGAGAAGCCCACGTGCCACAACGAAAGATCCCGCATGCTGCAGTGAAGGTCCCATGTGCCGCAACTAAGACCAGACGCAGCCTAAAATAAATAATTAAAAGTTATTTTAAAAACTTTTATTTTTATATTCATAAGTGATATTGTGCTATGTAACATTCTCTTCTTGTACTACCCTTTTCAAATTTTGTTGTTAAGGTTTTACTATCTTCATAAAGTGAGATAAACGGCTTATCAAAATTTCAAAAGAAATTTATACAGAATTCAATTATTCCTTTCTTTTTTTTGGCCGCACCACGCGGCATTCGGGATCTTAGTTCCCTGGCCAGGGATCAAACCCGTGCCCTCTGCAGTGAAAGCACGGATTCTTAACCACTGGACCACCAGGGAAGTCCCCAATTATTCCTTTCTTGAAAATAAAAGAGAACTCATCTATAAAGCCACATGGAGGCTGTTCATAGGAGCTATATTTGTAACAGCTCAAAACTGGAAAAAACTCAAATGACCATCAGCAGGTGGGTGGATAAATTGTCACATATTTACACAGTGGAAGACTACTCTAGCAATAAGGAAAGATCTGTTGATACTACATCAAACTGGATGAATCTCAAAAACTTTATGTTGATCAAAAGACATCAGACAAAAAAAATATATGACATATGATTCCATTTATAAGAAGTTCTAGAACAGGTAAAACTAAGCTATGGTGATAGAAACCAAAACAACTGGTGATGGAGAGATATAAGACGCTAACTGGAAAAGAGCACAAGGAAACTTTTAGAGTGATGGAAACATTCTACATCTTGATTTGGGATTGTGGTTACACAGGTATATACGTTGTCAAAAATCATCACTGCACATTTAACACTTGTGGACTTTATCATATGTATTTCAATTTATAAAAATAAAAGGGGTGAAGACAAGAAGTACCTTTAAAAAATATGAGACTGCAGTCTTGTGGAGGGAGAACTTTCCATTACAGATTCAGTTTTTTTAAACGTTCTTAGTTTATTGAGATAATTTCTATTTCTTCTTGAGTAAGTTATAGCCATTTATATTTTCTCATATACATTTCATACACATTTTCAAATTTATTGGAATACAGTTGTTCACTGTATTCTATTATTATTTGTTTAATCTACAATATATAACTATATTCCTAATATTATTTCTTTGTATCTTTTTTTTTTTTTTTTTTTTTGGAACCAGGGAAGCCCTGTATCTTTTCTTATATCTTGATAAAAAATAACACCTAATGCTTATTTAGTACTTTCTAATTTCCATGCAGTGTTCTAAATACTTTATGTGCTTTACTTATTTAATGTTCACAACAACACCGCAAGGTAGGTACAGTTATTTTCCCCCTTTAGAGATGAGGAAGCTAAGCCACACAGTTAATGCTCAAGGTCACACATTGATTGGAATCAGGATTTAAACTCAGGCAGTCTGGCTCCAGAAACCATACTCTTTGCTATGATCATTACTGCATATGATTCAATGTTTAATCCATTTCCAATTCTTCCTGGTACACCTTGGAAGGTATGATCCAATTTTATTTTTCCCACACACCATTCATTGAACCTCTTATTTAAGACGCAACCTTCACCAGATGTTAACACTAAGTATTTGGATCTACTATAAGACTTTCAATTCGGTTCCATTAGTCTGTCTTTACACACAGTGGTAATATACTTTTAATTATTAAATACAGATATTTTAATATCTGGTAGGGATTGTCTTCCTCACTGTATATTCATGTTAATATGCTATATATTTCTTAATAAATATATCCCTAAGTAGTCCATATTTTTAGATACCATACCTAGAGTCTTTCTTTCTACTATATCTCTTCATAGTTATTGTTCCTTGCTACATTATAAATTCCACAAAGCTAGGAATTTTGTTCTCTACTAGATTCCCAGCACATGGAAAAGAGCCTGACACATAGTAGTATGCAATGAATATTTACTCAATTAATTAGACAACAAAAGCTCTTGATATCCTTCTTGAACTTTCTTGCCATTTGTAAGTAGTTTTTAGGTTAATTCTCTTTGATTTTCCAGGTATAAAATAATATCATCTATGAATATCATCTATAAATGTTACTATTCTTACACTTTTAATTTTTTTCTTTTGCCTTACTGGCTAGTATTTCTACTACAATGTAAAATAATATTGGTGACAATGAACATCTTTGTCTTGTTTTGACTTTAGTAAGTTACCTATTTAGCATGAGGCTGACTTTTGAGGTATGAGATACAGGCACATACAGCATGTTAAGGAAGCATCTACCTATTCTTATTTTATCTAAAAAAAGTATTTACTAAATTCAACAACTCTTCTTGATTAAAAAAAACAAAAAATAATTCTAAAATGCATATAATATATGTCTAAAATTTATAAATCAAGAAATAATAGGCTTAGATATCAGGACATTAGAGATATGGGTTAAAAAGCAACAACAAGAAAAACAGCATAAAGAAGTTGAATGTGGCTGCCACCAGGAGAGCGGGCATAAGAGGTATGACAGAGGGACTATTTTCAATATAATCTTTTTGATACTACTTGAGTTTTATTTTAACTATATGCAGTACTATTTGATTTAATTAACTAAAAACCAAAATACAGGGGACTTCCCTGGTGGTCCAGTGGTTAAGACTTCACCTTCCAATGCATGGGGTGTGGGTTCGATCCCTGGTCGGGTAGCTAAGATCCCATGTGCCTCGCAGCCAAAAAACCAAAACATAAAACAGAAGCAATATTGTAACAAATTCAATAAAGACTTTAAAAAAAAATGGTCCACCTCAAAAAAAGTCTTTAAAAACCCCCAAAATACATGTATATAATGTCTGAGTCATTTAATTCAAGAATATGAAAATGTTTTGACTAAGCCACTATGATCATCTGCAGTCAGCAATATTTTTCAGTGAAAACAATTAATGGGTATCAAGATCATAGATAAATATGATCATGTTATAAAGATAGTACAAATTGGTCTCTGCTTGTCCAACAGGGAATACAATTACACATTTCAGGTAATACGTTGCCTAATGATTCATTCCACATACCTAGTGTATTCCATGGTTGAAAAAGAAGTCTCTCTGTTCCTAAAATGGCATCTATTTGATTTGATGGAAACTCTCCTAATCTCCTGAATTAATAAAACCTCAGGAGTATATGAACTATGAACTATTCCCTAATCACCTGTTAGGTTTGAAAATATGTTTTATTTTTTTTTTTGGTAGGGGGGAGACAAAGTATAATGCAGATATGAGGTGGAACTTAAAGAATTCATAAGAAAGAAACAATGACTTTTCTATCTAGCTGATATTAAGTATGACCTACATTACCCGGCACAAGGAAGGCCTAAAACGTATGTAAGCCCACACACTTAACCACCTCAAACAAAGGAAAACATGTCCCTTCCTCCTTTTTCAACCAAAGACTACAGATTGATCTTCTGTGGTTTCCTTTCTCCTTTAAGATTGTCTACCATTTTCATCTAAATCTAATCTAAAAATGTCTGGGAGAAAGTATACAAAATATGATCTGAATTGGGCCTAACATATACAGAAATAGGCTTGGTTCTTTTTGCACTTTAGGTTTTTGAAGTGTAGGCGAAGCGAAACAGAAGCTGCAGATTCAAATCCCCACAAATGTCAGGGGAGGTTTGGATACATCTGCTGACCAATATCCATCATATGAGTCACAAATGCTCTTAACTACTTCATAAAAATGTTCTCACTGGAGTAGAGGAATAGAAAGAGATCCCAAGTGTAAAATGATAGAAAGATGGTTACACTTACATAACTGACAGGACCCTCAAACCCAAGAGGTTCTTTTCTCTCATCTAGAAGAGCCAGGATCAAAGAAAAGCAGGTAAACACCCATCTATTCTCTCTACAAATAATTTGATAATTGAACCATGATTTTGGCATCTTGAAGGCTACGTACAGAAGAAAAGGTTTAACAATCTGTAAGTAACAAACCCTTTCAAGTAAAGTCATAAAGTTATCTATCATTATTATATCTGCCCAAGAAAATGCAAGTCTTTATTCTTACATTACCACTGAAATGTATCATCAAATTTTAAAAGAAATTTGAGTGCTTAAAAGAAGTTCTTAAAAATTTTTTTGGCTTTCCCATTCCCATTCATATGCAGAAAATATTCTCTTTAAGATGACAAATAACCTTTTAACTGCCAAATCCAGCAGAATCTTTTCAGTTTGAATCCTATAATGATTTCTCTGTGACATCTGACAATGCTGATTATTCTCCCAACTCTACCATTTTCTCCTCTATTTTCTCAACTAAGACCAATTCTTCTCAGTCTTCTTTCCTGATTCCTCTTTTTCCAAAGTCATATACTTCCCATTCCCCTAATGCTGTCCTTCCCTAAGACTCAGTTCTCAGCCGCTTTAAAGTTACAGAGAGAGCCTCTTCCCCAAAAGGCTTGTCCTTCTTGGGCAACCTATATCCACTGAATAATTTACAGGGAACTATAAAGACTCAGCCAATTTAACTAAATGAGTAACAATTCTGATGGGCTAAAGACTTTCCAGAACTCCTAAGTGGGGCTGGCTGAGGCTTTGGCCTGCAGTGCAAACTGACTTCTCCCTCTGCCTAACCCTGATTCCTCCAGCTCCCCTCCCAAAGGTGTTAATCCTTAGTACATCTTGCATTATACATACATTCTGTCTCAGTCCCTGTTTCTGAAAAATACAGTGTGTTGCATGGCAATGGATAAATGGAACAATGGGCTGACAAATTCCATTTTCTGACATAAGAAGCAAAATAACATCTGGTATTCTGAACCACTCTGAGTCAGTGACATATTGCAAATAAGGTGGCAGCCAGCCAACCAGATACCAAGTATTGTCAATAAAGGAAGCGAAAGGGAAATTCGGGCAAAACATTAGTTCCAACCTTGACAATCCATGAAAACTAAGAAAGAGATAGAAATGTTTAGAAGAGATAAAAATCTCTACATTATCACTGTAAAAAAGTATTATTCAAGTTTCTTCCTAATTTGAATATGAATTGTACCACTTATCATGAATTAAAGTTTCTGTAATCTGCAGTTTTCCTGGTCCCCAAGGAAAAGCATTATTCTACTTAAAAGGAACATCTGACTGGGCTTCCCTGGTGGCGCAGTGGTTGAGAGTCTGCCTGCCAATGCAGGGGACACGGGTTCGTGACCCGGTCCGGGAAGATCCCACATGCCGCGGAGTGGCTGGGCCCATGAGCCATGGCCGCTGGGCCTGCGCGTCCGGAGCCTGTGCTCTGCAACAGGAGAGGCCACAACAGTGAGAGGCCCGCGTACCACAAAAAAAAAAAAAAAAAAAAAAAAAACAATAAAAAGGAACATCTGACTTAAAACATTTGACTTAAAAGGAACAACATTATTTAAAACTCCAAGTCAAAATTAATATTTATAATGATACATATTTTTATTTGTAACATTAAGAATAAAAAAGCATCCCAAAACAATGACCACACTGAAAGGGCAATATTCTATAGGTCATTTTTACTTTAATACTTCAGTAGAATATCAGTACCAGAGCATGATTATTATAATTATTATTCCTATAATAGTAAAATGTGGATATAATAACATTAGTTAACCTTCAAAGCAGTAGTTTTCAACTCTGGCTGGACAACAAAATCAACTATAGAGGTTATTTAACTATATGTACCTCAGCCCCAGTCCAGACACCACAGATCAGAATACTGCATAGGGATTGGTTACTGAGAATACTAATTTAGGACACGTATCTCTCCTTCCATCAAGCTCATGTCAATGTCTCCGATTTGGTTCCTTTTCATCATTTATACAGGTTGGGGGAGTAGGCTCTCACAATGGAATGCTTTTATTTTCTGGTCTTCCTACTCCTCCTCTTTATATACCCGTACAGAAGAAAATCAGCATATGGTGTTATAATATTACAACTAAAATGTTTATTGAAAGTGTATATTAGGGCTTCCCTGGTGGCGCAGTGTTGAAGAGTCTGCCTGCCGATGCAGGGGACATGGGTTCGTGCCCCGGTCCGGAAAGATCCCATAGGCCGCGGAGCGGCTGGGCCCATGAGCCACGGCCGCTGAGCCTGCGCGTCCGGAGCCTGTGCTCCGCAATGGGAAAGGCCGCGACAGTGAGAGGCCCGCGTACCGCAAAAAAAAAAAGTGTATCTTAATTTTGTCAAATACATATTATATCAGTAATAAAGAAGAGAAAATCCACACTGGTAAAATTATGTCACAAACTGCCTTTCTGTTAGTCATACATTTGAATTTTTAATAGGAACATTAATTTGAAGTTCACCTTACAATTTAAAAAAGTTATTCATAACATTCTGTTAATAAACTTTTCTCAAACTTCTTTCCCAACAGTGGCTGCCCAAATTCTGATCTTTTACATATCCTTCAAAAAACCATCTAGATGCAATCCACAAGAGGAAACAAGTAAAACTGACAACCCACACCTACAGTGTAACTCAAAGAAGTCTACCACAAAATTAAAATCATTTCTAATTATAGAAATAAATATTCAAATCCAGCAGATCAAACTCTAGAGTGCATGTGGAAAGGAAGATCTGGGAAAGAGACTATGGGAAAAAGAAGAAAAGAGCAGGGAGTCCAGGGATGATAAAATGTAGACTAAACTACTACCCACTGTCACTGAAAGAAAAAGCCCTATTACAAGTGGGGTAAGATGTAACAATGGGGGAAACTGGGTAAAGGGTACATGAGATCTTTTTGTACTGTCTGCAATTTCCTGTGAATTTAAAATGATTTCAAAATAAAAAGTTTCTTTTTTTTTAAAGCCCGCCCCAAAAAATTACCTTGAGAAAATTTATGGGCTTATTAACTTATGTTTCTCACTGTCTTGTTATACATTAACATAATCTCTTTAACACATATTTATATTTACTTAAACAATATATCACTAAAGAGAAAAACCTTCTAAAACTGTGTACCAGTCAATAGTATCTGATTTTCATCAGTGGACCGCCTATGATCTTGTCCTTGTCAGCCCAGCCGTTTCTCACATTCCCTTCTGCCCATCTTTGCCTCCGCTCCTCTGGATAAATCCCAGCTGGCCTAAATTGCAAGAATAATTGCCTTCTCTTCTGAGAACCACCTTTGACACTACAGGCACACCTCAGAAATACTGCAGGTTAGGTTCCGGACCACTTCAATAAAGCTGATATCACAATAAAGGAAGTCACATGAATTCTTCTGGTTTCCCAGTGCATATAAAAGTCTGGTGAGTGCGTAATAGCATTACATCTAAAAAAAACAATGTACACACCTGAATTTAAAAATGCTTTATTACTTAAAAATGCTAACCATTATCTTACAATGCAAGGTTGCCATAACCTTCAATTTGTAAAGAGCTCAGTATCTGTGATGTGTAATAAAGCAAGCACAATAAAACAAGCTGTCGATCCCTATATTCCCTCCACCAGACCTATCTTGCTAAAGCTCTATAAAAACTGCCTTTCTTTCTTAAGGTAGTGTCTAAGTCAGCTTGGGCTACCACTACAAATACCATAAACTGGGTGGCTTAAACAACAGAAATTTATTTTCTCACAGTGCTAGAGGCTGGGAAGTCCAAGATCAAGGTCCAGCAGGGTTTGGCTTGTAGTTTTCACATGGCCTTTCCTTGGTGTGTTCACAGAGAGAGAGAGAGAGAGAGAGAGAGAGAGAGAGAGAGAGAG
>NW_020171818.1:864341-908607 GCF_003031525.2 Neophocaena asiaeorientalis asiaeorientalis
TAATAATCCCGTCATGAGGACCCTATCATAATGACATCATCTAACCTAATTACTTCCTAAAGGCACACTGGGGATTAAGAGCTTCAACATATGAACTGGGGGGTGGGGGGAAGACACATATCCTCATTCCATAGCAAGTAGAATATTCCTTGAAACTTCCTCATGTACTAGCACTCTGAATAAAGGCTTATGTATGCTTAGCACTTATCTGATTTTCTTCTACAGTTTCTATTAATTAATTAATCAACTAACAATTGAATACTATGTACCACAGATTGTACTTGGTGCTAGGGTTATCAAATATATATCTGAGATTAGCCAAGGCATTTCTACTGCTAAAATTAAATAATGAGAAATAGGGGGGAAATAGTTAATGGGTAAAACTTATCTATTTTAAAATACCATATAATTATATAAGAAATGCTAATGAATAATCATGAATAGCTTAATAGATTTTTCTTTTCAATAAATATATGACTTGATACTGTGATTTTTATATTATATATACACAATTCAGTCATATTCATTGATAACAATGGTTCCTTCAACATTTCATGGTGTTCCACAAAGTTCATTTAACACCTATCAGAACTCTGCATTGGTTTTAGATACCATGAAGCAGAAGTGAGACCGTGTGAACCAAAACCCAGCATGTTCTATTTCATAATGAAATCAGCCACCGACTTGCAAGAAAATGATTAGACATACTTTGGATTCTTCTGAAGATTCTTCAAATCATTCTCAAACTGATGGTACTACCATAACAATGTGAAATTACTTTAAAATGTATTTATATACTGTTATGTAGGCACTTCTGTCTTCATTGGAATCTATTTGTTTCAAAATTTATACTTATTCCCTTGACTTTTTTGATAAATACAATACCATATTGTAAAAGTTAACACATCCCTTGAAACAAGTAATTAAAGCACACAATCATTAATGAGTCACAGGTTTTTCTGGATCAGCAAGTAAAACAACTAACTGCCACATACTAAAGAGATACTCAAAATGAAAAGAATAAAAACAAGATGAAAGAAATTCACAGGAACATGGCTACTAAAGCCTGGTATACTTGTATTTTACATGCAAAGTAAATTTCAAGGCGAAAAAGAAAAGCACCCTTAGTGATGAGAAGGACCTCTAAATCATGACTAAAAGAAAATTATTTCACCAGTAATATATAACAAGTAAATTTGTAATACTTCACTTCCCTAAGGAAAAAGGAAGTGAGGAAGGATGCCGTTATGACTATATAGTTCTTCCCTTCTCGCCTCACCTCCCTACCAGATGCAGAGTCCCAGACCAGGGCTCCAACTGTAGGAGCCAGAAGCAAGGATAATTCCTAAGAAGAATTTCTAGCCTTTAAAGCTTAATGTCAGTACTCCTAAGGGCCTGATAGGGTGAGTCGTGCCATCATTCCATCTAGTAAAACCAAGGCTGGCAGGGAATACTGCTGGATTGCTTGGTGGTTGAGATAGCCCACCATTTCTGTATCTATGCAACCCTCCACTGCATCAATGCATTGAGATGGAGGCACTTGCTAGACTAGTGCTGCTGCTGTCAATCTGGACCAGCACAGTGGTCAAACCTAACATTCTTTCCAAAGGACCAAAAGTTTGGGCAAAACTAAGTGACAGAGAGAAGGAAAAGTAACAGCTAAGGATAGAAGACTGAATAAATGGGTTATGCAATAAGGGAAATCCAGTATTATTATATTGATGCTCTGTGAGAGGCTCAGAGCAAGATATGATATTGTCTTGGGAGACTGGGATTGACATATATACACTAATATGTATAAAATGGATAACTAATAACCTGCTGTATAAAAAAATAAACAAAATAAAATTCAAAAATTCAGAACAGATATGATATTGTCTCTTAGCTCAGTTACACCAAATACCAGAATGGGTGAAGCCGGATGTTGCTGAAACAACTTCCTGCTTTTGGAACCTGGCATGATCAAATGGAATTCTGCGAACCTGAGTGGCATCACTCTGGGAGACAATTTAGTCATATGAAATGATGATGGACTAGATGGCTGATGAGTCGGTGGGACACTGGTAATATGCCAGCATCTTTTTTTTTTTTTTTTTTATTTTTTTTTTTTTTTTTTTGGGTTGTAGTGGGATCTTCCCAGACCAGGGCTCGAACCTGTGCCCCTGCATTGACAGGCGGATTCTCAACCACTGCGCCACTAGGAAAGCCCATGCCAGCATCTTTTGACACACCATACTGCCACATGGTGTTAACACTGGCCTTGCTGATAAGATTCAACCACATTATGTAAACAGGCCTTTTGATAATACTGATATTAATAATTAAATGTATTGGGAGATTTAGTTAAAGCCTCCTCAGGATTTAATAAAATGATCAGCCGGAGGAAGAACGAGATTTCGTTAACCATCAGCTAGTTTCTATGCTAAACAGTTCTGCACAAGTTTATCATATGGTACAAATAACAATAGATCAAAGGGGAAAAACAAGTAATTAAAATAGTAGTACAAAAATATGAGAATGTATGTAACGGCCTTATAAGATGAATTAGTGGTTTCTTTAAATTTATCCCTACCCAACACTGGGCTCCTCCAAATGACAGACATATTCACTATGACACTATTGCTGTGTCCATCATGTAAATGCTACACTAAATGTAATACCCCCCCCCCCCAAATTATCATTTTGTTGTAAGAGAGCCTTGGCTGAAGGCCAGGAAGCGGCCTGTACCGTGACGAACTAATCTTACCCAATGAGAGGTTTGGCCTTTGCTACAGCTACTGGGAGGTGATCTCTAGGTTCTTGGAATATCAGGCCTAACAGGAGTATCTTCGTCTGGGGTCTTCAGACACCAAACAGATTAACAATGTAATTTATGATGGATATAATGTATTTGGGCCATGTAGTATCAGTTTTATCTCAGAAAGGGACTGGAAACTAAAGGGATCATCCCAACCTCAGGGAAGGGCTGGAGACTAAAGATCAGTCCTGCAGGCAGTATGTGACTGAGCAACCCCCAAAACTCTGGAAACCAAATGCTCAGGTGAGTTTCCTCGGTTGGCAATACTCCATTCGTACTGTCTCATGGATGCCGGGGAAGTAATGCTGCCCTAATTTCACAAGGAGAACAGGAGAGAAGCTCTGGGTTTCCTACTTCTCCTGAACTCTGCCTTGGGCACATCTTCTCTTAGCTGATTTTAATCTGTACCCTTTCCATGTAATAAACTGTAACTGTAAGTAGAACAGCTTTCAGTGAGTCCTGCTGAGTCCTTCTCGCAAATTATTAAAACTAAAAGTGGTTTTGGGGACGCCCCGAACCTGGAATTGGTGCCAGAAGTCAGGGTAGTCTTTTGAGACTGTTCCTTTCAACTGTGGAGTTGGCCCAAATTCCTTGCACTTACTGAAATGCCAAATGCACTGTAATATGATGACTCTCTTTATATAAAATGATCCCTGTAATGGCGCACATCCCAACTTCACCTACAACTCTAGTCTGACCATTTCTAACTATAAAGTTATCTATTCTTTAGTAATTTCAAGATATTATACAAATACCTCCTCCATTAGCAGCATCAAAAATTCTAGGTTTTAAATGAGACTCAGGACTGTGGGGGACTGAAAGGAGTTTTATCTTAGCGTCAGGCTTCAAAGTTTTTCTATCTCATTGTAAAAGTGTAATGGTTTTACATATACCAAGAGAATAACAGACAAATCATACCATAAATCCAAGCTTAAAGAGACGAAATCCGCCTGAAGCCCTTGTGGAGGCTGAGCACATAGCTATCCTTCATAAAATCTTATGGAATAAGGGATAAAAAACTCTTTAGAATTGAATTCTGTGTTATTTCCCTCAACAACTTCTATTAAAATAGGTTTGATCCATTTCCTGTAATGCATCAGTACACTTTACCCAAGAGTTAACCGTATTATATAAGACAGTACTAACATTAAGTAGATGAGGTTAATAAAAACTGTAATTATAAATCCTGGATATTGAATAAATTCCATGGGGAAAAAGTACGAGTTATGAGGAAATCCATGAATAACAAGTGAATTATTTTTTGCCTTTTATTTTTGGACTAGGGTAAGGAGAGAATACTTCAAAAAAAATACTTTCCATCCTAAGAATTTATTTAAGCCAGTACTTAATGTTTAAAACAAACACAGCAAAGCACACATACTCCATTACGTTCCACAAAACCGACTAATTTGCCTTCAGAGACAGATTCTATCCAACAAAAAGTTAGTGTGCCTGAGACCTTAGGATCCTCGTCTGATCTGAAATGTGAGCATTTTTATATGAATAAGCTATACCAAGTAAAACAAGTAAAGGTAAGCATGAAAAATATGAAAACATAATGACAACTTCTGCTCATTAGTTATTTTTCCCTGGTTTAGGTTCTTTACTTTTAATTGCAAGTTCTATCTCATGTTTCTTTACTTGTACCTATATTTTGCCAGTGTTTTACTGTATGCATTTTAAACTACCTAAATCCATTATGGAATGAGGTGAGAAAGAAAGGAATAAATTAAATGACTAGATACATAACTACACTATGAGGAACCACAATCCAGTGGGCGCTACACAATAACTGATGTAACTCTTTTTTAAGCCTATGTGTAGTCTAAATACTAGATGCAACAGTAACTGTTCCTAAAATATGACTTGACAATGGGAATGCTATGTTGCAGCAACCTATTAACCCGTAACCCAGTAACAAGACCTTGGAAAAAACACAAGGTTCTAAAGGAAGAAAACCTCCAGAGATACATAATAAAATATATCCACTGAATACATTAGATGAAAACATCACAGTCTCTGCCTCCAGAAGCTTAAAAACTAGTGGAAAATATGAGGCAAATATAAAAATAAATAATTTGATAATGTACACTATCCTATACCTTAACGAAGCATGTAACAAATTACAAAGTGATCATTCATTACACGTATTCTTTATATTAGTTCTTGCATATATATATTTGTTTACATTAGTTCATCTCTACCATCCTTAGGAATGTGATGTGCCTTGAGTGGGTCTATATCCCATAATTGGGTTGAGTATAGTGGACCCTTTAGATATGAAAACTCATGTCTTTTAGCTCTATAGATGCTTTCAAGACTACTTCATTATCCTTTCTATTAATTGATTATAAGGTGCTAAGTGTGATTTTCTTTGAATTTATATTGTTTTGGTGCTGCAATTGTTGATTCTATAAATTCATATATTTCTCCAAAGTTGAGAAGTTTAGGGCTGTTCCTAAACTTCTGTTCCCTCCCTGCTCTCTTTCTGGGACTCCAATTATATATATGATAGATCTTTTTATTCACCTTTATTTTTTCAATCTTTTCATCTCTGTTCTTCATAGGATACTTCCACTGATCTATATTCAATTTCACTGACTTTTTCCTATAAACCTCCTTTTGATATTGAAACCACTCAGTGAATTTTTTTTAGAGATACTGTATTTTTCTGCTCTGAAATTCCCATTGGTTCTTTTATATTATCTATTTCATTGCAGAGATTTTCCATCATTCATTCATTTCAAACGTGTTTTCCTTTACTTTGTGGAGTATATTTAAAATAAGTCCTTCTTTAAAGGTTTTGTCTGATAATTCTTAGTCCTAATGACTCTTCAGGTGGATAAGTCAACTATTTTTTCTCTTGAGACTGAATCATAATTTCCTGATAGATTGAGTAATTTGGGGTTGTATCGTGTGCACTGTGATGTTATGTCATGTATACTCTGCGTTCTATCAAAAATCTCTGGGAAATGTTAGCGTTTTAGTTTTAACAGACAGTCAACGTGGTTGAGACAACACAACTGAACCTCAAAAATACTAAGCTAAGTGAAATCAGGCAGCCAAACAAGACATGTTATATGATTTCATTTACATTAAATGTCCAGAACAGGCAAATCTATACAGATAGAAAGTAGATTAATGGTTGCTTAGGGCTGGGGAAATAGGGGAATAGGGAGGTGAGAACTTAAAGGTATGGGGTTTCTTTTTTTTTTTTTTTTTAAAGAATTTATTTATTTATTTTTTGACTGTGTTGGGTCTTCACTGCTGCGCAAGGCTTTCTCGAGTTGCAGCGAGCAGGGGTTACTCTTCGTTGCAGTGAGCAGGCTTCTCATTGCTGTGGCTTCTGTTGTTGCAGACCACGGGCTCTAGGTATGCGGGCTTCAGTAGTTGTGGCTTGCCGGCTCTAGAGCGCAGGCTCAGTAGTTGTGGTGCACAGGCTTAGTTGCTCCACGGCATGTGGAATCTTCCCAGATCAGGGCTCAAACCGGTGTCCCCTGCGTTGGCAGGTGGATTCTTAACCACTTTGCCACCAGGGAAGCCCCTGGGGTTTCTTTTTGAAGTGATGAAAATGGTTTTGGGCTGAGGTGGACAGAGTTCCCAAGATGGTGGAGTAGGAAGACCCAGAGTGCACCTCCTCTCATGGGCACACCAAAATTACAACTATTTACAGAACAACTATTGATGCAAAACTGGAACCTACCAGAAAAGATCACTACAACTAAAGATTTAAAGAAGGAACCACAATGAGTCGGGTAGGAGAGGCAGAGTCACGGTATAGCAAAGACCCGTATCTCAGGGTGGCTGGCACACAAACGGGAGGGTAATTACAATTGCAGAGGTTCTCCCCAAGGAGTGAGGGGTCTGAGCCCCTCATTGGGCTCCTGAGCCCAGGAGTCCCTTATTGGGAAGAGGAGCCCCCAGAATGTTTAGCCTTGAAGGCCAGTGGGGCTTACTTTTGGGAGACCAGAGGGCTGTGGGAAATACAGATTCTATTCTTAAAGGGCACACACAAAATCTCACATTCTCCAGGACCCAGGCAGAAGCGGTAATCTGAAAGGAGCCTGGGTCAGACCTACCTGCTGATCTTGGAGAGTCTCCTGGAGAGGCAGGAAGTGACTGAAACTTCACTCTGGGGACTTAGATACTGGCAGCAGCCAATCTGGAGAGCTCCATTCTACCACGTGGACACTAGTGCTGGCAAGCACCACTTTGGAATCCTCCCTCTAGCTTATTAGCCCCAGGATCCAGTCCTACTCACTAGCAGGCTGACACAAGCTTTGGGACACCCTGTACCCCACAGCCAGCTGTGTCAGGAGCCAGCCCCATCCACAGCAGTCTGACACCAGCTCTGGGACCTCTAGCCCTGCTGCCAGACCCCAGGACCCAGCTCTGACCACCAGTGGGCCAGCATTAACCCCAGGACCTGGCTCCATCTACCAGTGGGTGAGCAACAGCTCTGGAATTGCCTAGACCCAGACCCCACCCAACGAGCCAGCACTAGCCCTGGGGCCCCCTGGAGTTCTACAACCATCTGCCTTGTGACATGGCCCGACCAACCATGCCTACAAGACCATCCACAGTATTCAGCCCACCACGACAGAAGGATCCACACAGCCCACACAGGGGTACCCCTACAGCATATAGCTCTGGTGACCAAAGGGGAGTCACATAGGACATCTCCTACAGAAGGCCACTTCTCCAAGGTTGGAACATATAACTAACCTCCCATATACATAGAAACAAAGACAGCAAATTAGGCAAATTGAGGTGACAGAGGAACATGTTACAAATGAAGAAACAAGATAAAACGCCAGAAGAATTAAGAAAAGTGTAGACAGGCAACCTACCCAAGAAAGAGTTCAAGCATGAACTCTTTCTCTCAACAAACAAAATGAACTCTTTATTCCCAACAAACAAAAGTCCAGGACCAGATGTCTTCACATGTGAATTCTACCAAACATTTAAAAAAGAGTTAACATCTGCACTTCTCAAACTACTCCAAAACACTTAAGAGGAAGGAACACTTCCGCTACATCCTACAGGTCCAGCATCACCCTGATACTAAAACCAGACAACAATATCACAAAAAAGGAAAACTACAGGCCAATGTCACTGATGAACATAGACGTAAAAATCCCCAACAAAATATTAGTTAATCATATCCAGCAACACATTAAAAGGATCATATACCATGGTCAAGTGGGTTTTATCCCAGGGATGCAAGTATGGTCTGCAAATCAAAGTGATATACCACACTAACAAACTGAAGAACAAAAATCATATGATCAGCTCAATAGATGCAGAAAAAGCTTTTGACAAAATACAACACCAATGTATGATAAAAACTCTCCACAAAGAGGGCATAGAGGGAATATGCCTCAACATAATAAAGGCCATATATGATAGGCCCACAGCTAACATCATACTCAGTGGTGAAAAGCTGAAAGCATTTCCCGTAAGGTCACGAACAAGACAAGGATGCCCACTCTTGCCACTTTCACTCAATATAATATTAGAAGTCCTAGCCACAGCAATCAGACAAGAAAAAGAAATAAGAAGGATTTGAATTGGAAGGGAAGAAGTAAAACTGTCACTCTCTGCAGATGACATGATACTGTACATAGAAAATCCTAAAGACACCACCAAAAAACTACTAGAGCTCATCAATGAATCTGGTAAAGTTGCAGGATACAAAATTAATTTACAAAAATCTGTTGCATTTCCATACACTAACAACAAACTGTCAGAAAGAGAAATTAAGGAAACAATCCCATTTACAATCTCATCAGAAGAATAAAATACCTGGGAATAAGGCTAACTAAGGCGGTAAAAGACCTGTACTCAGAAAACTATAAGATACTGATGAAAGAAACTGAAGACAACACAAACAGATGGAAAGATATACTGTAATCATGGAGTGGAAGAATATCATAAAAATGACCATATTACGCAAGCCAATCTACAGATTCAATGCAATCACTATCAACATACCCATGGCATTTTTCACAGAACTAGAACAACTTAAAATTTGTATGGAAACACAAAAGGCAAAGGCAAAGGCAATAAAAGCAAAAATAAACAAATGAGATCTAATTAAATTTAAAAGCATTTGCACAGCAAAGGAAATCTGACAGAATAAAGAGACAACCTACTGAATGGGAGAAAATATTTCACCAAAACTGATATGAGCAATAAGGGGTTAATATCCAAAATATATAAACAGCTCATGCAACTCAATATCAAGAAAACAGGGCGGGCTTCCCTGGTGGCGCAGTGGTTGAGAGTCCGCCTGCCGATGCAGGGGATACGGGTTCATGCTCCGGTCCGGGAAGATCCCCCATGCCATGGAGCGGCTAGGCCCATGAGCCATGGCCGCTGAGCCTGCGTGTCCAGAGCCTGTGCTCCTCAACGGGAGAGGCCACAACAGTGAGAGGCCCGCGTACCGCAAAAAAAAAAAAAAGAAAACAAACAACCCAATTTAAAAGGGGGCATAAGACCCAAATAGACATTTTTCCAAAGAAGACATACAGATGGCCAACAGGCACAAAAGAGATGCCCAACATCATTAATCAGCAGAGAAATGCAAATTAAAACCACAATGAAATAATCACCTCACACCTGTCAGAATGGATAACATCAAAAAACCACAAATAACACGTGTTGGCAAGGATGTGGAGAAAAGGGAACCCTCATACACTGTTGGCGGGAATGTAAACTGGTATAGCCACTGTGGAAAACAGTGTGGATGTTCCTCAAAAAGCTAAAAATAGAACTATCCTATAATCCAGCAAGTCCATGCCTGGGTATGTATCTGAAGAAAACAAAAACACTAATTTGAAAAGATACATGCACCCCAATGTTCATAGCAGCATTACACACACACACCAAAATACGGACACAACCTAATTGTCTATCAATAGATGAATGGATAAAGATGTGGTATACACACACACACACACACACACACACACACACAAAATGGAATACTATTCAGCCATTATAAAGAGTGAAATTTTGCCATTTGCAACAACATGGATGGACCTGGAGGGTATCATGCTTAGTGAAATAAGTCAGACAGAGAAAGACAAATACGTATGTTATCACTTATATGTGGAATCTAAAAAATAAGATAAATGAATGAATATAACAAAAAAGAAACAGACTCACAGATATAGAGAACGGACTAGTAGTTACCAGTGGAGGTGGGGGGTAAGATAGGGGTAGGGGATTAAGAGATACAAACTACTATGTATAAAATAAACTACAAGGATATATTGTACAGCACAGGGACTACAGCCAATATTTTATAATAACCACAAATAGAGTATAATCTATAAAAACTTTGAATCACCATTTTATACACGTAAAACTAATATAATATTGTAAATCAGCTACACTTTAATTAAAGAAATTTTTAAATATAAAAATGGACTGAGGTGATAGTTGCACTTATCTGCGAATATAGTAAAAAACCACTGTATACTTTAAATGACTGACTAGTATGATATGTGATTTATATCTCAATAAAACTGTTAAAGAAGATTATTTATAATTTAATCTCACAGCAATTTTTACGCAGATCCCCTGAATACCACTGGCAAGTTATACAAAAAAACAGAGATCATTCTTTCCTAAGGGTGAAAAAAGTTTGGAAAAAAAATCATATAAAGCAGCAATACAACGATGATTTCAAATGTTAATTATCAAAGATAATATCTAGTGCAATTATGAGTAGAGCAAACAAAAGTTTGTGATTTTTATATCATTTTTTTAAATTGCCTTTGAAGGGTTTAAAATGGAGAGGGAATTCTCCATTTTTTTAAACTGCTTTAAAAGTTTAGTCTACCATGATCTGACTATATGGATATCTATTTTCACTAAGGACTTTAAAATATTTTTTCCTTTTGCAAAATGATAAGTGCTCCATAATAAAGGAAATTATCTCTGCAGATTATGTACACATATCTAATTCTCTCTAAATGTATACAACTTTAAAGTGTTGTATACTTTATAATATCATTGATGTTTGTAACAGAACAATCTGCCAACCATCAAAGACCTTCCCTTCTCAATCAAAGTAGTTTCAAGCAAGGTACTTCAAGTTTGGAGGCAAAATGTGCAGTACTCTTAAAATGGTGTTATAGAAAACTATTCTAGAAACAGAAATCAAGGTAAGAGCTTAGTCCCTGAAGGACACAGGGTATCAGAAGGTGACATTTTGATTATCTATGTAGAGTATCTATATGGTACTGAAGAATACCACAGGAGTCCTCATCTTTCCATTTCTGTCATCTGAAACTAAACCACAAGATAATCAAACACAATATTTGTAATGAGATCAATTAATTAGACTGTTCTAGTGCGATTGTGTGTCTTTCATTATTAGCATTTTTGAAGTTGTAGCTGACACCTTGAACACAAAGTCTACTGCTTAGTTTAGTTAGCATATTTATTTAGAAATAAGTTGGGGTTTTTTTCAACCTATAATTAGGGCTTACTTTACCATAACCCAGTATTTGGCACACACTTTAATCAACCTGAGTCAGATACACCCAATGATGCTGTGTAGTTGTTAGAAATAACTTCTATTCACAAAATTTTGCATATAAGCAAATAAATGATTGAAAAGAGAGGACATACCCTGAAAATGCAAACTGCTTATTCAGCAAATAACAAATGGAAATGCTGGCATTTCAAACTTTAAGGTGAAAATTAAAGTGCACCTATGGCAAAGTCTAATATTTGAGTTGAGAGATGACTGAAAAGAAGATATTTTATGACTGCTAAAATAACATTTCAATAAACGCGGGGGGGGAAACCATTTTGTTAAAAGCAAAGGGAAAAAATGGACATGCTTTTATAATGCTGGTATTTTTTGATACAGTTGACCCTTGAACAACATTTGGTTTGAACTGGGTGGGTCTACTTACACATGACCTTTTTAAAATAGTAAATATTACAGATGGAGGAACCTCAAATACGGCAGAACTAAGGATAAGGGTGGAACTAAGGATACAGAGGGCAGACTATAAAGTTATAGGTGGATTTTCAACTGTATGAGTGTCGAAATCCTAACTCCCACAATGTTCAAGAGTAACCTGTGTTGTATTTTTCTAAGTATTCAAGTGCTATCTTTAACATTAAAATAATGATAATATATTACTTCTGAACCTTAATGGTCATTCTCTGTGTATCGTGTTTACTTGGGTTCTCCTTCCTTAGCTAAGCTAATTCAATCTCTTGAAATGTCTTCTTCCTATCATATACGTGGCTTTTTCCCAAGAGGTCTTCCTGATTCACCTGTTCGCCTAACTTATTTATTCTTTTATTTTACATCTCCACAATGTTTAGTATACAACTTTACTACTTTTTTTAACATGGTTTTGTCATCATTTAATTGCTCTCTATTATTACTGTTAAATTTATCCACGTAACTTCTCAAAATGAGGGGGTATTTCTTTCATTTCTGTTGTCTCTCTCACCCAAGAAAGTAGCTAGAACACTGGGAAAACAGTACTGATTGAACAAAACTTTCACGATGAATGAATTTACAAAATTAAAAATTTGTCCAACTTGGGCACAACTATGAAGCATGAGTATTTTGTTAAACATCTTCTTTCAAAAGACAACAAATTGAAAGTAAAGAGCATATTATATTACTTAACATAAAAGCAAGGGATATCTTACAGCTGCCCCCAACACCCGGGACAGAAGTATCCACAGGAAAAAGAGATTATTAAATGTTTGCTTGAAATGTGTCACCTAGGACACTAATGTAATTAAATATAAAGGGAAAGATGATTTACATTTTTTTTTTTTTTTTTTTTTTTGCGGTACGTGGGCCTCTCACTGTTGTGGCCCCTCCCGTTGCAGAGCACAGGCTCCGGACGCGCAGGCTCAGCGGCCATGGCTCACGGGCCCAGCCGCTCCGCGGCATGTGGGATCTTCCCAGACCGGGGCACGAACCCGTGTCCCCTGCATCGGCAGGTGGACTCTCCACCACTGCGCCACCAGGGAAGCCCAATGATGATTTACTTTTATTTCCCATAAGACACCTTAGCTACAATCTCATTATTTTCCTCCTAACCTCTGGCTGTTCCTAACCTCTAGCTGTTCCTTCTTAGTTTGCTTCCTTGACTACTCCTACTCCACCCAGTCTCCAAAAACTGGAGCTCTTCAGGGCTCAGTCCTGGATCCTCTTCAATACTGACTCTGTTTCACAGAGTGAACTCAGCTTATCCCATGATTTGCGTATCATCTATGTGTTAATGGCACCCACATACTTGAATTACAGATACCAGTCTTACAGGTGGTAAGAAAAATCACTTCCTGGCAGGCCAGGAGCCTAAGCAAATCTGTCAATCTTGAGGAATTCACCAAAGTTGATAAGAATTGCATATGTAACATAAAGAACTTCTTGGGTTTGGTTTCCAGACTTCAGAAGAACAAGTAATCAAATTACTTTTTTTCCTTAAAATCTTATTATTTTGAAGTCATTGCACACTCAAAGCAAATTGCAAAAACAGTACAATGAGTCCCATTACCCTTCTACCCAGCTTCCCCCCTTACTCCCTATATTATAGCTGTAGCACAATAGTAAAATGAGGAAACTGACACCTGTACATTAATGTTAGATTATAGACCTTAGTCAGTTTCCATCCTTTGTTTCCACCTTCGTGTATGTGTATGTAGTTCCATGCAATTTTATCCCACTCACAGATTTGTGTAACTACTACCACAATCAAGATACACAACTGTTCCATCACCACAAAAAGGAACTCCCTCTTGCTGCCTTTTTGGCCACGCAGCGCAGCATGTAGGATCTTAGTTCCTTGACCAGGGATCGAACCCATGCCCCCTGCAGTGGAAGCGTGGTGTCTTAACCACTGGAGCACTAGGAAATTCCCTCATGCTGTCTTTTTATATTCCCTCTCACTCCCCACACTCTTCCCTGCCCCCCTCCCCTGGAAACCATTAATCTGTCCTCTATCTCTGTAGTTTTGGTATTTCAAGAATGTTACATAAATGGAATCATACAATATGTAACATTTTGAGTTTTAGTTCTTTTCACTAAGCATAATGCCCTTAAGGTCCATCCAGGTTGCTGCATGTATCAGTAATTCATTCCTTTTTATTGTTGAGTAATAATCTGTTACATGTATATACCAGAGTTTGTTCAACCATCACCCACTGAGGGGCATCTAGGCTGCTTCCAGCTTTTTGCTATTACAAATAAAGCTGCTATGAACATTCATGTACAGGTTTTTCTGTGAATATAAGTTTTAATTTTTCTGGGATAAATACCTTAAAATGTAATTGCTGGGTCAGGCAGTAAGTACATGTTTAATTTTTTTTTTAACTTTCAAACTGTTTTCCAGAGTAGCTGTACACATTCTTATCAGCAACGTGTGAGAGATCTACTTTCTCTGCATATCAGCATTCAGTATTACCACTACTTTTTATTTTAGTTATTCTAATACCTTCTCATTGATATCTCGTTGTAGTTTTAATCTGCATTTTTCTAATGGCTAATGAAGTTGAACATCTTTTCATGTGCTTAGTTGACATCTCTATCTCCCCTTGGGTGAAATGTCTGTTCATGTCTTTTGCCCATTTTATAATTGGATTGTTCAAGATTTTTAAATTTTGTTTTGAGAGGTTTTTTTTACAAAAATTCTACATATAAGGCCTTCGTCAGATGTGTGGTTTGCAAATATTTTCTCCCCTTCTATGGCTTGCCTTTTTATCTTCTTACCAGAATCTTATGTAGAACACGTTTTTAATTTTGATGAAGTCCTCTTCACTAGTTTTTGTTTTAGGGACCATGTTTTTGGTGTCGTATCTAAAAACTCCTTACCAAACCCAAAGGCCAGAAGATGTTCTCCATTGTTTTCTTCTAAAACTTTCATATTTTTACACTGTACATTTAAACCAATGATCCATTTTGAATTATTTTTTTGTATTTGTGTGAGGTTTAGGGAAGTTTGGTTTTTTTGCCTATTATTTTAGCCCGTTTGTTGAAGACTATGTTTCCTCCACTGAACTGCTTTTGCAACTTTGTCAAAATCAATTGGGAGTTATTTGTGTTAGTCTCTGTCTGGGTCCTCTATTTTGTCTAGTGATCTATGCGTTTATTCCTCCACCATTACCAGAGTCTTGCTTAAGCTTAAGATAGTGATATAGTAAGTCTTAATATCAGGTAGAGTGACTCTTCCTAATTTATTCTCCTTTTTCAAAATCATTTTAGCTACTTTAGTTGTTGCCTTTCCATATACACTTTAAAATAAGCTTGTTTTTAATCTTTAAAAAAATCTTCACTACTCTAAACAAAATTTTTGTTTATATCTTGTGTTTTGTGTCCCCCAACAGACTGGAAGCATCTTCAGTGTCAGGACTGTATGCTATACTTACTTAAAATTTCACATAGTTTAGCACAATGCTATTTATAAAAAAGGACTCAATAAATATTTCCTCAGTAAAGCATTTGCTGAAAATATTCTATCCAGAAAATGGGAATCACATTTTAAGAAGCACATCGATGCATCAGAACATGTCCACTGACAGGCAAAGGGAAAGACAAGAAGGGAGGGAGAAGAGGTGTGGGAGTGGTCACAGGCTAAGAGTGTGTGTGTGTGTGTGTGTACACGTGTGTGAGACAGTGGGAGAGAAAATGTGTTTGTCAGTTTTGACAAGAGACACTATAAATGTTTAGATGTTTAACCTAAAGAAGAGATGACTTCAGAAGGCATGATGACTATAAGATAAACTGTATTATTATATGTGGCTCTGAAGGCAAAACTAGGACCAATGATTAAGAGAAAAAGAAATTCAGCTTAACACAAAGTAAAATTCTATAATATTGGAGCTGTCCAACAATGGAATAAATAGGATTCATTTAACATTAAGTATCTTGTAAAATTAGAGGTACTCAAGCAGCACTCAGGGCTGAAATGGATTACAATCCACATTTCAATATTGGAAAGAGTTGTTACCAAGAATGCTGTCCTGAGAAGAATTATAAGACTGCATATATAGTCAGTGGGAAGGAGTCCTGTGATCAGTTAAGAATATTTGTCACAGCCTGGCAGAAGGGAGGGTAACAGAAATACCTCATATTTACTATCTCTAATCTAGATGAATTATTTTCAGAAATAATAAGTCCTTGTTGCGAATTTAGATGTGAACTGAGTAAGGTTTCTCTAAACTCCACGAGTCTAAGAATAGCATTCTTTAAATGTTCAATGAAGTGATTTTTTTTAAGTATTTTTAAATGACAGTCCTCAGCTAGGATCTTGGCTTACTGCTTAAGCAACAAAACAGCACTTTAGTTTCTCATCCAAATAATTCACTCTTGAGACAACAATACCATCTTAAAAACTGCATTGTGCTTTACAGTTTTCAAAGTATGTTCATGTTTTTGCTTTCAAGAAAATTTGTGACTATCAGATATCGACAGAGAAAAGCATGTGAATAGGAAAATTCAAACTGAGATCTGAAAAATAAAAAAATTTTTAACCAAATTATTCTTCTTTTAATAATGTCCTAAAACTTCACTACTAATTAAATCAATCAGCATAAGATACCCAAATCTTTAAAAAAACAAACTCTGAAACAGAAAATTTTTCTTCTTCCTACATTCTTGCTCTTCACAGAGATTACTCTCATTACCCACAACTCAAAAAGAAAGAGCCAGGCTTCCCTGGGGGCGCAGTGGTTGAGAGTTTGCCTGCCGATGCAGGGGACACGGGTTCGTGCCGCGGTCTGGGAAGATCCCACATGCCGTGGAGCGGCTGGGCCCGTGAGCCATGGCCGCTGATCTTTGAGTGTAAGTTATCACGACTGAGGGCACTAGACCAGCAGGGACAGAAGCAGCAGCATCACCTGGGAAGGTGTTAGAGATGCCAAGTCCCCAGACCCATCCAACCTACTCAATCAGAAACTCTGGAGTTTTAACAGCCCTCCATATGATTCTGATGCATGCTGAAGTTTTCAAACTATGGTCTTAGAAAATGGTTGTTTCTTTCCAACATGCCAGGATCCCTTCCCTTTCCCTGCTTCTCCTTAGCGTCTCTTTACTCTTTCTCACATTTTGCACAACCCAAAGATTTTCTCATTTGAGTGATCAATTCACCAATTACTTTGTGAGGATTTCCTACTTTCTTTCTTTTTAAAATGTGAGACTGCCTTTTAAACCATCCAATAAGTTTTAACATGTTTTACTACACATAATTTACGATGAGATGTTTACAGAGATTTTTAATATGTGTCAACAGGCATAAGGACAATCCTACACAAAAATCATTTTGTAAATGGACTGCTTTTTCATTCCATCTTAAACGGTATGCAAAATAACACATTTGTAGGAAATTTTTAAAATAAATCATTATACCTGTCAAACAGTTTACAAAGAAGAAAGTTTTCCACGGCCATCAAAATCACCACTTTCTTACAGAAACATCTCTTTTGACATTTATACAATCCGCTCCTTCACTGCATCTTACTCACCTGTGTACATAATGCAGTTGATGAACTGAATCAATTGCTATCACCATCTCAGCCAAGTAAAATCGAGCCATATCTTCAGGCAATCTATCTTCAAATTTGCTTAGTAGAGTAAGCAAATCCCCACCAACATAATAATCCATAACCAGGTACTGAGAATGAAAAATAAAATGTACTCAATAAATAAGGGGGAAAAAACAATGTATCTAATGTAAACCAAGGTCAAATAGCACTGGATCAAATACTTTTGTTGTTAATTAACAAGGAGCTGGGTAAGATGATCAGCAGCAGTCACTTATAAGTCTTGAAAATTTCATAAAGCAGTTAATAAATCTTCTAAAAACTGGGGCAGGAAACAATATAGGATTATCACTGCTTTGCTGTTGTTTTTTGCAAAGTAAAAATATGGAAAAGTAACATCATCATCAACTACAACAATAAACCACAGTTTTACCAACATTTCATAGAAGAATAAACATTTAAATTCTCCAAATAAATTTTTAAAACTCAGAATAAGACATTTACGTTGAATAAATTCATCTTCATCTCACTACATTTTCCTTATTTCATCTTGAACCAATAACAGCTTTATTATGACCAGCACTTGGATCAGCATTTGGAAGCCACTGGTATATAAAATATATAGCAATTCTCACCATATGCTTCTCTTCCCATTTCTGATACTGTGCAAGTATCAGAATGGATTTTTCTTAAGTATACATAAACAGAAGCCAACTAATTTTAGATAGGAACTCTTATGGGTATGTGTGTGTGATACTGTGATTTATAATAAGAAATATATATTTTTTGGAATAGAGCAGAGAGTTCCTTAAAACCATTGGAATTTCCTAAGTGACAAGATAAAGGCGTCTTTTGTTATTTATAACAAGTCCCTTTCAACCACACCTAAGTTTATGTTAATGAGGTGACTTTTGGAAAACCCCAAGGAAACCTAAGGATGGGAGCTGGTTGCCAGGGAACCAACCAAGATTAGGGTATTGGAACTTTCAGTCTCACACCCTCACCTCCCAACCCCGGACCTCCAGGGAAAGGGACTGGAAGTTGAATCAATCATCAACGGCCATATGATCCAACAATCCCACTCCTGGGCTTATATCTGGAGAAAACTCTAATTCAAAAAGAAACATGTACCCCAATGTTCACAGCAGCACTATTTACAAAAGCCATGACATGGAAGCAACCTAAATGTCCAAGGACAGATGAATAGATAAAGAAGATGTGGTATATATATATATATATATATATATATATATATATATATATATATATATATATATATATATATATATATATATATATATATATATATATATATATATATATATATATATATATATATATATATATATATATATATACAATGGAATACCACTAAGCCATAAAAAAGAATAAAATAATGCCATTTGCAGCAACATGGATGGACCTAGAGATTATCATACTAAGTGAAATTAAGTCAGAAAGAGAAGGACAAATACCACAATATACCACTTATATGTAGAATCTAAAATGTAACACAAACGAACTTATGTTCAAAACAGAAACAGACTCACAGACATAGACATAAACAAACTTATAGTTACCAAAGGGGAAAGGGGGTGGGAGAAGGATAACTTATGAGTTTGGGATTAGCAGATACAAACTACTATACATAAAATAGAGAAACAACAAGGTCCTACTGTACAGCACAGAGAACTATACTCAATATTCTATAATAAATCATAATAGAAAAGAATATGTATATATATATATATATATGAGTATATATGTATATATTGTATATATACATATATATGTATATATACATATATATGTATATGCATATATACATATATATATGTATATATAAGAATAACTGAATCACTTTGCTGTACACCAGAAACTAACACATTGTAAATCAACTATACTTCAATTTAAAAAAAAATCAATGGTCAATTATTTAATCAATCATGCTTAAGTAATGAAGCCTTCATAAAAAACCAGCATGGGGTTTAGACAGTGCCCAGGTTGGCAAACAAGTGGAGGTGCTGGGAGAGTGGTACATTCTTGGAGAGGGCATGAAGCTCCATGCCCCTTTCCTTATACCTGCCCTACACATCTCTTTCATTGGGCTGTTCCTGAGTTCTGTGAGCTGCTCTAGCAAAGCAACTGAATCAGAGGAAGGGGTGGTGGAAATCTCTGATCTATAGCCTATAGGTCAGAAGCACAAGTAACAACATGGACTTCGGACTGGGGAGTATGGGGAGCCATCTTGCAGGACTGAACACTCAACCTGTGAGATCTGATGCTATCTCCAGTTAGACAGCATCAGAATTGAGTTAAATTATAAGACACCCAGCTAGTGTGGGAGAACTGCTTGATGTGCGGAAAACCCACACATCTAATGTCAGAAGTGAAGCACTGTGCAGAGAGTACTGTGTGTAATGTAAATAAAAACAACAGAGTGTTCCTTTACAGCGTGTGTATACCAAAAAAGAAAAAACAAGGAGTATACACCAAAATGTTGACAGCGATTATCTCTGGGTTGTTAGATTACAGACTATGTCACAGCTTTTTGTTATTTTCTGGATTGCTTTATAAACGTGTATTACATATACATGTGTATATTATGTTATGTCATGTTATGTCATGTCATACAGTGAGTGAAAACTAGACATAGTGGAAAGATGGACTTTGTAGTCAGAGAGACCTGTATTCAAATTCTGACTATGGGTTATAAGTGGCTTTTGAAAGATTAATTTCTTTGGTACTTTACTTTCTCATCTATATAACTACAATAATGATACCTTCTTCAGAGTATAGCACTTAGCATGATGGTTAGTAAATTGAATATATTTAGAATGTCAGTTATAATGTCTTAAAGTTCAGGTGATTTTATTATAGAATGGAGTTATTATTTCAAGGATATTACCAAGTAATATCTTATTGACATTAAGAGTTAAAGACTCTCGAGAAAATTCACATTCTTTTTTTGTTTGTTTGTTTGTTTTTGCGGTATGCGGGCCTCTCACTGTTGTGGCCTCTCCCTTTGCGGAGCACAGGCTCCGGACACACAGGCTCAGCGGCCATGGCTCACGGGCCCAGCCGCTCCGCGGCTTGTGGGATCCTCCCGGACCGGGGCACAAACCCGTGTCCCCTGCATCGGCAGGCGGACTCTCAACCACTGTGCCACCAGGGAGGCCCCACATTCTTATTACTATACATTAGAACTACAAGCATGGGCAATTTTGTTAAATAAAAGAAACTTATTTCATGTTTTAAATCTTCGAAAGTTAGGGCAACAGTGTATTTCAAATCCTGGTCTATGGTTTACTTGCTATATTTACTAGGCCTAATGTTTAACAGTCTCTGTCAAGAAGGTTAGAACAAAATAATTTAATGTAATAAAATTTTGTTAACATAAACATGTTGCTAGAATTGGCAATGGATGTAGAGCAGAAATCCACAGCTCTTACTTTAAAAAGAAGTATTTTGAGTATAGTAGCAAACACAGAAAGTTTTCAAACAAAAAACAAGTCTATATTAAAATTGGAATCTAATATTTATACATAGTCATATAACATAACTCATTTCTTCAATAAACATTTACTAGGTGCCAATCAGGATTTTTTTTGGTACCAAACAGAGGATAAAGAGATCAAAGGCTTATACATCAAAGGCTTTCCTCTCTTGAAAGTGTACTTTTGCCACCCACGGTCACCATTTAAAACTTAGGCTCCTTGAGTCATCATCTATCTTCTACTTTCATCCACATACTGCTATGTGCTTCCCTTAATAAACCCATGGTTCCCTTCACTTCCAAGCTTTCAGTGTGCCTTACTGAACCTCTTCTACAGTAAACAACGTCCTTGAGATAGAATAAAAAATGATGAATACATAAATATTCCTAGTTTTCCTTTCCTGCTGGCTGCTAAACAATGCTCTGGCTTTGCCTACTCACATTCTTTCCCCACCTTGTCCTCAGAGGTAAAGTAGCTGTAGTTAAGACAGAATTCAGCAACTGGGAGAAGCAAGAAGCAGAAAACAAAAGTTTCTCAAGAGAAAAGCAATGAGTTGAAGATGAACTACACTTGCAATAGGGTTCTAGTGTTAGGGAGACAAAAATGCATCCAGAAAGGCAAACAAGTAATAACCTCACATACGAAAAAAGCACCTTTTCCTCTATAACATATCCCAATGAATGTCTCTAAGTCATTCTTTTATGTTTTTTCCTTTGTTCACTACAACATTCAACTAAATCATCAAGGTCTTGTTGAGTCTACCCCCTGCTTAATCTCTGTGAAGTCCATCTACTTCCAACCCTACCCACTACCAACAATCCTAACCCAGGCTCCTGGCCTCTCGACTATATTACTACTACAGGTTTAAGACCAAAGTGAATAGCTTTCTACAATATATTTTATTCTGTAGATAATTTTCTTGGGAATGGAAAATAGAATACAGAATAAGAAAGGAACAAATAAATTCATTTACTAAGTCCACAGATACTTATATATAAGAACCTACTATGTGCTAACAATACACTTATGCAATGGAGATATTACAATAAATTAGACATAATTCTTGCCTTCACGGTATTTACAATCTAATGAAGAAGAAAACACAAATTAATGGGCAATTTCAGTGTAATATAAATCTTTGACAGGGATAAGAAGAGGGTATTGCTGCAGGCTCTTAAAGGAAAAGAACCCAACCTTTTAATCAGGTTCATTCATTCATCTGTCTGAAATTTATTTTTGTACAAGGTAGGAAGACTATTTTCTTATATACAGAGAGTCAATTATCTAAAACAAATAGTTAAATATTCCATTCTTTCCCCCAGTTTAACTGAAATGCCCCCTCATTGTATTTTAAGACACTAATACACTTGGATCTGCTCCTGGGCACTCTATTCTGCTACAGTTGTCTATTTCTATACCAATATCATATTGTTCTCATTGACTAATTAGTAAAATTTAATATCCAGTAGGACAAGTTCTTACTTATAGACTACCTTTAAAATATTACTCAATATGGCAAAAGTGTCTTTAAACAAGTTTAAGAAAACCATAGACTGAGGCAATATTCATAAGACATGTCAAGGAGATGATAATCCTAACATAAAGAGGTCCTACCAGTTGTTAAGAAGAGGGCAAGCAATCCAACAAAACTAGGTTGAGGCTATTAACAGGCTATTTCCTCACATAAAAGGAAACACAATTAGCCAATTAATATTGGGCTGGCCAACAAATTCGTTCGGTTAGTGAATACGCTGTTCAATAAAGTTCTTCGTGAAAGTGAAAAATGTCTTTTATTTTTACTTAAAACTGAACGAACTTGTAGGCCAACCCAATACATAGTCAAAACCAAAGCAACAAAGAGATATCTTTCACCAATTAGATTAGCAAAATGATCATTACTGTTTGGGAGAAAGTGACTTAAAACAACACTGCTTTTTTGGAAGACGATCAACTACAACTATTTGGGAAAGTAATTTCACAGTATCTACTGAATTTTAAAAGGTGCATACCCCTTGATCCAGCATTTCCACTCTTAGGGATATAGTCAATTAAAATAAAAGCTCCAATGTGTAAGGCATATGGGCAAGTATGTTTACTGGACAGCACTGTTGATAACTGGAACAAATAAGAAAGTATGAATAGAGATCAACAAGAAAACTGTTAAATGGATCCATTCAACATATCCATTCTATGAAATATGATACTGTTGCCCAAAAGAAAAATTAAATACATATGCCCATGAGATATTTTAAGCAACAACAGCAAGTTGCAGAGTAATATATACTTTGTAATCCCATTTTTATAAAAAGGAAGAAAATATACATATACACACAAACATTCAATTATACAAAGCGTAAAAAATGAAAGGATACAGCAAAGTTAACATTAGTTACCTCAAGAGGGTGAAATGAAAGATGAAGGTAAGGACTATTAACTTTTTAATGTATATAGATCTCTGTATTGTATAGAGGAAAAGACCTAGTCAAATCGAAGTTGACCAATGGAGTAAAGTTCTGCAAAAGGCCAAAGGTGATGGAGTCAAAGGGAAAGGTTGATAGGAATAAGCCTAAATATAAAGATATAACTCATCCACATTGAGAAAAAAGATAAGAACAGGCCCAAATATGGATAAATTTGTATACGGGGGAAGGATGAAAGGAAATGCTGAGGTCAGAGCACAGAAAGTTAAGAAAGTTCATACTTGAGTAACCAATAGCTTTCACTTTTTCCAGGAAGTAGGGGGTTATAGAATGAGGGTGCAGGAATATTTGTATAATGTCCCTATACTGGAGATAGGGATCATAACTGTTATTCCTGCTTTATGGCTATGTAATAAGAGACAATACAGATAAATGATTTGCCCAAACATTACATTAAAGAGTAGGAAAGCCAGAACTCAGAGTTCTTGATCTTTGATCAGTTTCATTCTTACTCCAATTAAAGAAAGTCAGTGTTCAGTAAAAAAGCTGACAATACCCATGACATAAAAGAGTATGTGCTAAACATCAGAATAACAAATACGAAATTAAGGACACAGGCTGAGTCCTCAGAAATCTTGTATCCCTCCCAAAGAAACAGATCTCTAGGTGTGGATATACACATCAGAAAATTTCCAACTCTAACTTTCTAAAAAATCTCCAATTCAAAGTTTGTGCTTTTTAAGGAACTACATTCCAAGGAAAGAACGCTAAAGCATGTGAAAACATACAATAAATAGATTGTGACCAGAGAAAATACATTTCACAGAACAGATATGCTTTTAGAAGGCTTCTTACGGAGAATACCAAACTCCTTTGGCCATCTTGCTGTCACAAGAAGAGATTAATAGTCAATCCTTAGAGCCCCACCTTTTATTTATCCCTCCTAGCCCTTTTTTTTTTCACTCTTACAAAGATACCTTTCCAATAATTTCTATCTCCAACACAAACTGGATTCCTGTAAAGAATTTAAAGTTCATATGACTAATTACAGTTTAATATTTAAATATCTTTCATCCTCTAATCAGTTTACAAATGCTAATTCAAAAAGCAAAATTTTTGCTTTAAATATTTTCCTATCTGTTCTTTTTTCTTCCTCAAACATAAAATAATAGGAAACAGTGAATAAGAAAATGTGAGGAAAAAAGAAATTTTCATTGATTTGTAATATTCTAAATGATATCTAAGTGATAAGAAGTTTATGTGCCCATATAGATACAACTAAGTAGGTTTGTATTTAATGAGTTTTTCTTAAGGAAAAAATGTTCTAATCACACCTTAATATCATTCATTAAATTATGCAGGTTCTTCCTAAACAAATAAAATGCACATATGCTATGACCATATATTTTTTTCATAAACTGGCTATAGTGATATTTGAGCATATTACAAATGAAAGTCAAATTATTTACCACAGCTTCCTTGAATTGTATAGCTCTGTAAATCATGTTACTTATTTGACTGCTTTAGGGCTACTAGGGTTAAAAGTTATTTTGGAAAATAACTATGTATAATAAAATTTCTTTTTGGGTATCTAAAACAAGGCTTGTCAACATTTTTAAATGATTTTATTTTCTTATATTTCATGAATATTCAAAAGAAAATCTTTGATGATAACAAGACAATTTAGGACTCCTGACTCTTCAGACTAATAGACCATGAAGGTTTCCCTAAACTAAAGAAAAACTGCAGTTTACAGGAGAGCGGACTACTAGAGTATTTCAGTCCTCCTCCGGTTATTGTGGAATTTTAATTCTAATATAATTAATGGCTGATATATACACACAATTTCTTAGAAGTGTCTTTGAAAAAGAAATATTAATCCTAATCTCAAATGCAAAGAGCAGAGATAAGACTAAATAACTCAGAGGAGAGAGAACGATAAGTCAGGCTTTTATTCATTGAAAATTTGGCAAAATTTTGCTATATAAAATTTGGCATTTGGACATTTTATTTCTGTATCTATATATATTTCTATATTTATAGCAAAATGTAGAGTTTTAAGCAATCCATAAATATACAGTGTTACATCTATCTACAGTAGAATTCATTGTCATAGTGGATTTTAGTCCTTATCCAAAAACTTCTGAAAAGTCATCATGATAAACTGTTATAATTTTGCTAAGCAAATACTTGGCATGTGTTCGATTTACTCTTAATTTTGCTGACAAATCTATGCAGATTATATTTGCACTGATACATTCATCCCTAAAATCTCATATAAGTATGGTAAATTCAAGTCAAATATTCCATTCAATTTAACAACTGAGCAACTGAGATGTGCAAAGCTCTACATTATGACTTTTAAACAATTCTGACTATAACCCACAAAAATAATATGGTTTATATGATTATTCAGTAACCATTATAAAAGAAATGTCATGAAACAATATTTACTCTTACTATTTGAACTCTGTCATTTCCTAGTCTATTTAATTTTTTAAATGCTGGTGTAACCTACTAAATTGATTTTATGACTCACAATTTGAGGTTTGAAAAACACTTTTACACTCTGGAAGCATGTACGGGATACAAAGACAAGTAATGACCCTGTTTGAACACCTGAACCTGGCCTGAAATCAGATGAACTTCACGGCTATTAAGTTACACTAACCTCTAATTATATTTTAGCTAAAGATAGCAGGGTTCATGTCATCTATTTAAAACTTTTTTAAGTTGTACCAAAAAAATCAAAGATATAGACATACATAGGTTAATCATATAAGAGCAGTACTAAAAAATGTAAAGCTAAAATGAAATAAGAAAGATTAATTCAAACTGGGAATTCTGGAAATACTGTTAAGATGTAGAATTTGAGTACAATTCTGAAGTATTAGCTAGACTTCAACAGGACTAGTGGCAGGAAGAGGAAGGAGTGGCACTAGTATGAAAGATATCATGGACAATAAAAACTAAGACAGAAAGTAAAAGAGTACAGAGAATGCTCAAGAATGGAGGGTATTCCCTCCACTGAGGCTGAAACAGAGAATTTGGGCAGGCACAATAGTTCCAGTCATATCTTTTTATTTACCACTATACTATACTTAACACTATTAATGGTTTCCTCTACCAACTCTCCTTTCAGTTTCCATGGTGCAGTATTTTGATTCTCTTTCTTGCTCTGACCATTTCCATTAGTTTTCTACTTCTTGGGGTACCCTATCTCTGACTTCTCTAGGCAAACTTGCTTTCTCATTTTACAAGCACTGCTCAGTGATTCTCATTTACTCCTTGTATTCACTGTTATCTACAAAAGGCGTTGGCCAAGTTTTCCTGTAAAGGACCAGAAAGTAAATACTTTAGGCTTGGCAGGCCAAGAGGCAAAATCAAGGATATTATATAGGCACATATATAATGAGAGAAAACAAATTTCCACACATTTCATTAGCAAAATGCAAAATATAATAATGATAATTAAATACAATTTTTAAAATATGGACTACTAATGAGAAAATGTAATTCTTTTGTGGAGAGAGGGGAATAGAACAGTTTGCTTAACTGGGGCTCAAAGTGAGTATTCCCTACCATCAAAAACCTACTGCAAATGTAAATCTGCAAATGCTGATCTGTATTGAGAGTCTACATATTTCATCTGTGAAACTCTTTTCACAAAGATAGGTACTGCCAAATACTCGTATCAGTTCATGAGTATATAATTCTGATTGAGCATATTCCTCTACTTGAAATGCATTTATAGAATGTTATTAAAAATTTCTCCTGATTCCTGTGTATAAGTATGTCATTACTGCAGATTAACCACTTCTAACTGAAATTTAGGTGGAAGTTCTCAACTGCCCAGTTAAATGGATGTTGAACTACAAACATTTCCTTTGCACTTGCATCAAGTTCCAAAAATTGCTGCTAGAACTGTAGTTTGAGCTCAAAAGATTTATCAGCTGCAAATCTATGTGGAAATGGAAATCTCACTCCTTTTTACTTTTGACAGCATGGGAAGTAGATACAGCAGCCTGACATTACTTGTGATTCAAACAATGACAGTTGTCAAAATGACTTCACCACAGCATAGTTTTGCATATAAGTGTTGTTTTGCCTTGTAATTTTATTTTAAATTTCTTTTTAAAACATATCAAGTCTACAGGAAAAGCTAATTTCCAAGCCTTTTCAATACTTCATAATAATGGTTGAGGGTGGGGTTTTTTGTTCAGTCATATTTCAATTGGTCCTTTGTTCAAAACATTGCAATAAAATGTTACCACTGCAAAACCAGTGAATGGCTGTATGGTACAGCAAGAATGTTTAGCTTTGATTTCTGATAAAAATCCATGGAAATGATAATAGTTGTTTCCAAAAAACGGAATGAAGCGCAACGTTGATACTACTGGTTCAACACATGATAGATTCAAATATTTGCTGCAAACTACCTGCTGATTAATAAGACAATGAACATCCACATGATTTAAGCAACTAATATTTTCACATGGTTTGTAAATCTGTCCAAATAAGCCTTTTCCTGCTCATACATATTTTTACCACTCCCAACTGTAATATGTTTTAGCAGATTCCAATTCAGGTTGTACCAAATCAGTGTTTTCTCAACTTCTTTGAAGATAATATGACTGTAATGATTCCACACAAGATATTCATAGAGGCTAATTCCTCAGCTATTTCAAACTCAAACATTGACCCCTCAAGTAACAAGGACTGAGCAGAACCAGCACCATCTTTCAACTCAAGAGTCAAAGAAACCCTCTCAATGTGACAGGAAATGATTATTTCCCTGGCTTTAAAATCCACCATTGATGCTGCTCCCATTGTCCTCGATTCTTGAAGCAACTGTTCTCACCAAAACGCTAATAGTCTTAGACAAGTTTATTTTCTGTGGACACATTTCTTTGGCTGCCGCAATCAAACATGATTTAATTAACTCAAGATTGGTAAATGGCTTTCCTTGTTTGGCTAGTAAATGAGCCACTCAGGAACTTACTACAGTTGCAGCCTCATTTTCATTTTTTATTTTGTGAAAAAATTCTGCTGTGATAAGATATTGTTTTAAATTTTCTAACTTTTCTGACTGCTGCTTTCCTGTGAGTTAGGAATGCTGTGATGAGAGCTCAGTTTGGCAATGTAGACATTTATTGTATTCTATTAGTGCAAGTGAAGTGTAGTTGTGCAATAAACACTATGCCGTAATTTAATTCATTAACAAAATAATCCACACTCTACTGTGCCTTAAAAGCATGACACTGAAAAGTCTACTTTTCTTATTTTGACATGAGGCATATGCACTGTTAATTTTAAAAATAATGAAACGTCATGATATAGCACTTGAAATGCTATCAAGTTATAACTGTCACTGCACTTTGTAGTCTGACTCAGTGCAAAGCAATGAGTGACACATATAGTGTGTTACCCTCTGTCACAGTGCCAGTCTCCATCACAACTAGTCAACTCTGCCACAAAGCAGCCATAGATAATACATAAATCCATGGGCATGGCTGTGTGTCAATAAAACTTTATGAACACTGAAATTTGAACTTTATATAATATTCACAAGTCATAAAATATTCTTCTTTTGATTTTTTCCAACTACTTAAAAATGTAAAAACAACTCTTAGCTTGCAGGCTGTATGAAAATAGGTGGTGAGCCAGATTTGAGCTGCAGGCCAAAATTCGCCAAAATCTGATCTATAAGAACTACAAGACAGCCTCAGAAACACCAGACTTACATATCTAACCCATTAAATGGATCACATGACAATTCAAACCCAACATATATCAAATTAAACTAATCGTCTTCCCACCTACTTTAAATTTTCTCTTCCTCCTATATTCCCCAACTCAATTCATCACCTACCAACCACTGAATCTCACAAGTCAGACACCAGAAAACTGGGAATCATTCTGACTCCTCTCTCCTCCACTGACACTCACTCAAACACAAGTCCTAATTATTTTACTTCTTAAATAGTACCTGAAACCATCCCCTCCCACTGTCACCTTTATTCAATCCCTCATTATCTGTCACCTGAATATTGTCTCCTAACTGGTCTCTCTAGTTTTGCCCCCTGAAATCCATCCCTAACACTTCTGCTAGGATGTTCTATACAAAATATAAAACTGATTATCACACTATCCTTAAAACCCTCCTGGAAATTAGAATAAAATTCGAACTCTTCTGCATGGCCTACACTCTGGAAGCCTCATTTTATACCTCTCTCCCCTCCTTATCATAATCACACTAGCCTTCCTCTCATCCCTCAAACAACCTCAGTCCTTTCCTGCCACAAACCCTTCCACAGTCCTAAAACAGCAGCTTCCAAACTTGCTCTGTGAAAGAACCCTGAGAAAGCATGAAGGAAAGTGGAAGGAGGAAGCTAAGAGATCAGTCAGGGCAGTTGCATTTCTATACGTTTCATTGTATAGGCTTTCAGATATAATGTCATTTTACAAAACACACACACTAGAGTTCCATGATCAAAAAGATATTTGTTTTTGAAACTCATGACTGTAAAAGTCTAATTTCCTTACCATAACGTATAAGGTGCTATATTATGTGACTCTTTCATCTCTCCTCCCTCATCCCCAAGCCTCTTTTTCTATCCTTCATCAAGAGGAACATAACAGGTGGCTTCAAATGTCCATGCTCACCAAGCAATCTCCGCCTCTTCTCCCTTCTTGGTTTAGCCAATGTACATTTGTCTTAGAACAGCCCTTATTGACTTCATACCTTTGAATAACTTATATTTTTCTTATATGAAACAATGTGAAAATATTATTTACTTGACTGTGAATTCCTTGTCTGGTTCCCCTCACAAGAATGTAAGAATAAGAAAAGAGGTCCTTTGTCTGTCTTATTCACTAGTGAGTCTCTAGAATCTAAAGAACAATGCCTAGCACACAGCACATGTCCAATAAATATCAAATTAATGAAAAATGTCTTATTAATTTTTATATCCCAGTACATAGTAGTAGTAGCTGGCACAAAGCAGGAACTCAACACATGTATGCTAAAAACTAAACCTTGAAATAAAAACTGGGGTCAGAAAATGAAGAGCTTTGAATAACAGGCCAAGGAGTTGTACACTCGACTGTGACAGATATCACCTATTTTCCTATTTACTTGTTCATCTCTTCAATCTTCAATTGGTAGTGCTTCTAACAGTTTGATTTTCCTCCAAGCTCTGTCCCAACTTCTTTTGTCAAGTGGTTCATGATGTTAATATAAAATTAGACACAGCCTAGATTTTGAATATGGCTCTACTTAAAGTAACACATGACAACTTTGAAAAATATGTAAAATTCTAAATAGTAATAGAATACTACAAATAAGATATCTTGAGAAAATAATGCAAAAAAATCCTGACCACCTTTTATAGAATGTAAATCTGTTTGGATTTAGTTTTGACGTGTTTATTAAAAAACATAAAAAATTCCAACGGAAAGGTATTGAATTACCCAGGGAAAGAAATCACATATCAAAATAAATAACTTATACTCTGAAATTCAGTGGTTTTCTAAATAACATTTACATTTAAATAATGCTTAAGAGAAAATAATGCTAAATTCTAAATTCTGCCAATAAAAAATTAATAAGGATATAGAAACATATAAAAAGTGACTCTTACTAAGTTATTGTCATCTTGGAAAGCATAATGCAAAGTTGTAATCCATTTATTGTCTCCATTCACTAACACATCCCTTTCTTCACGAAAACATGCTGTCTGAAAAGGAAAAAAACATTTTTTTAGATAAAGAATACTTCAAGTAAAACTAGGAAATATATTATGCAAACAATTGCTTAAAATATTTATTACACTTTCTGTTCTGAAAAGGGAATACATCTAATATTATATGACTTTCCAATAAGTCAAGTTTCAAAGACCCCTCAGAAATTGAACAACTGGAACAGTACACTTACAAGTATTTTATATTTAAAAATACTGTTGTAGTTCAAAAAAATCAGAAAAATACACAGAATTATTTAACAACCATGGTCCAATCTACCATCTAGATAATATAAATGTCAACACTTTGTCACATTTACTTCTGATCATTTTGTTATTAAGAAAATATGATACAAGTTGTAGCCTTCCTATTCCTAGAGCATTCCTGTCCCTTCTCCCTCTGAGAAAATGAATAATCTGAAGTTAGTATATATTCTTCCCATCACATGCTTTATTATACATGTATGTGTCCAAAAACAATAGAATTGTCTTGTGTTTTGAAAACTTCCATGAATAGTGTAATTTCATCTATTCCTTTGCATAGATGGCTATTTACCTTTTAATTACTGTGGTATTCCATTGTATGAATACGGCAGAATTTATTTATGTAACCCCCCAATCACGAAGATCACCCAATTTTGTGTTATTTCAATGCTGACAATGAATATATTTGTACAAATGTACAGTAAGTCCCCTACATACGAACCTTCAAATTGTGAACTTTCAAAGATGCGAACATGTGTTCGCATGTCCAATCACGTAAGTTAGTTCACCTGTCTGGCATACGTTGCCATATGCATGCATCCTCTACAAGTGGTTGTGCTTTTGTGTATATTTTACTGTACAGCACTGTATAGAGTACAGTAGTACAGTATTTTTATTTCAAGCCCAGGATGTCTGGAAGCAAGTGTAAAAGCAGCGGTGATGGAGCTGGTACAGTACTAACGAGACATCACTGGATCGTTTTTTCAAGGGGGTAGATAGAATTGAATCCAGCAAGGAACTAAAACCTGTGCCATCAACGTCAGGCGTGAGTGAAATTGCAGCTTGCCCTCCGTCTCCTATTGCTGACGATCCTTCAGCTCTACCATCTCCCACCTCCCCTCCCTCCTCCAGTCAGTAGCTCTCCTTGCCTGTTCACTCGATGCCAGCCCCCGTATGCCAGCTGTTGGACTGTACTACTGTACTTTTCAAGGTACTGTACTGTAAGGTTAAAAATGTTTTATTTTTTGTTTGTTTTTTATGTATTATTTGTGTGAAAAGTACTAGAAACATATTACAGTACAGTACTATATAGCCGACTGTGTTAGTTGGACACCTAGGCTAACTTTGCTGGACTTACAAACAAGTTGGACTTACAAACATGCTCTCAGGAACGGAACTCGTTCATTGTAGGGGACTTGCAAGAGTTTCCTAGAGTATACACTTGGAAACAGAAATACTAGTTTTAAGCGTTTTCAACTTTACCAGATTCAGCCAATTTTCTTTCCTAAGTGGTATGCCAGTTACTACCCTCACCCTAGTGTATGAAATCTCCCCTTTTCCCCACATCCTCAACCGCACTTGGCATTGTTAAACTTTTAAGTGCATGTCAGTATGATGGGTGTGAAATAATATCTCATCATTCTTTTAATTAACATATTCCTAATTACAGGTGCAAATAAATAATTTTTTTGTTGCACTCGCTTTTTAATCAATTTTTATTGGAGTATATTGCTTTACAATGTTGTGTTAGTTTCTACTGTACAGCAAAGTGAATCAGCTATACGTATACATATATCCCCTCTTTTTTGGATTTCCTTCCCATTTAGGTCACCACAGAGCATCGAGTAGAGTTCCCTGTAAATAAATAATTTTACATATGCTTATTGGACATCTGAGTTTTCTCTTTGAAAAACTCCCTTTGCCCATTTTCTCTAATGAATTGTCTTTTTCTTACTGATTTATAAAAGTTTTAATTTATTCTGAGGATATATTTCCACTATTATAAAGATATATCCTGGAGAACCTTAGAAATGTGTGGCTAAAAATAAAAAATAACTTTATATGATACTCTATAATTCTATAATATATCTTTAAATTTTTAATTAAAAAGCTGCTATGCCAAAAAGAACTGAAAGGTAAAGTAGAAATTAAGTCTCCCTGAGTCACGCCCTGATAGTTTCACTGTCCACCTGTTATGTCCAGAGGTTACTACCAATATCTCAGTTGAATTTCTTCTCAGAAAATTTCTGTATATACATAAGCATATAATCACACACACACACACACACACACACACGCGCGCGCACACACACACAACTATATTCATATAGCATCCCATCTCCCCTATCTTTTCTTCCTTTACACAGATGAGATCACAGTGCTCTGTAAGTCGTTTTTTTCAAGTAACAATATATCTGAACAGCTTTCCACACCAGTACATAGAGACCTAATTTTTCTTAATGGCTGTACCACATTCCATACACACTGAAAAACCATCATACAGTATTCTACACATAGCAGGTGCCTAATAATTTCCCACAAGATAAAGTCAACAGCCATGATATATAAAACAATTAGCATTACTTAATTTACCCTAATTAAGTACCTTAATTTTTTCCACATATTTCCATAAATTTTATTTGATGCAATAGAATTTCCAAAGCCATTTATTAAAGAGCATCACCATGAAAATTTTTCAAAAGAAATAAAGCTTAAACCAAATGAATGGGCAGTTTTACCTGTCAATTCAATTATTAAAATCTACAATATTATGCTTTCGTTCACTTTACAGGGAAAATAGAATCACTTGACATACAACTAAGTTCTGTTTTAGACTTTAACTGACCTGAAATTATGGTTTGCTGCTAACATTTTAGAGAGGTGGTGAAGTCTGTCAAGCCTAGGAGACTCCTTTCTCCTGGCTTCATCTTACCAGGACAGCTATCTGAAATTTTAAAGACATTTCCAGCTAGAATCTGGAAATGTGACTGACTGATGACTCCAAACTAAATAAAGCTCCAAAGACTACCTGTCAACAGAACAGATTAAATTTAGTAGGTTCTAATCTATTCTAAACTATGTAGTGAAAAAATAAATTAATTTTTAAAAACATAAAATATAAACTATTTCTAATATAAAATTTTAAACATATACAAGAGAAAGCAGTAAAATAATCCCCTGCCCCCAATGTACCCATCAACCAATTTCAACAATTATTTTATTGTTCAATTTTATTTCATCTACACTCTCACCCACTTACCACCACCCTTCCTCCACGCACATACATGTGAACACTCACACATACGTATATACACAGAGGATTTTTTTGACGCAAGTCTCAGACATATGATTTTACCCATACATACTTAGGTATTATAGACTATTCCTATTAATGCCTCAGATACTTAGTTTAGATGTGAAGCACAGTCTCCTTTTTTGCTTCAGTATATCACACTGTCCTCAGTTGGTTGTCACAGCTGAGGAGGGGTGAGGGGTAATGCTACCAGCATCTAGTGGGAAGAGGCCAGGGATGCTGCTTCACATCCTACAATGCATAGGACAGCCCCCAGATGGAATTATCTGGTCTCAAACGTCATAAGTGCCACTGCTGAAAAACCCTGTTCTAGATCAATATTAACCCAACCATGATGCATGTATACCCAGGATTCAATATAAAGACATTTAATAATGTCCATTTCAATTACATTTTTGAAAAAACTAAGTACGATTTTTTAAAAACCCTCCCTTAAAAAAAAGAATATTTGGGTCTCTAAGAATGCGATCATCACAAAGGAGAGGTTACTGGAGGCCATATAGCTTCTTCAGATTCTGTCACTCAGTTTCTATTCAACCAAACATTCTGCTTGCACAGTGACGGTTTTGAGTGTTGTGCAGTTTTACATTGTTAATATTCAGTTACATACTGTTTAAATTTTATCCTTACTGGGTTATTGGTTAAAAAGAAAGAAGAAAAGGAATACCTATGCTGAAACAGAAGTTACTACAGACCATATATAAATGATAATAATTCTGCAAAACTGTCACGATTCTCTTCCCTAGATCCATAGGTGCATTCATCAGATCATTATTCTTATACAGAATATCCAAATTGCCCAAATACTTGGAAATCACATGTTAAAATGAGAAAATCCATTCATGATATATCTACTTTGGCTTCTAATTTATAAGTAATAAAGACTTATCTCACCCATGAAGTATTACCACAGAAGAAGACTTTCAAATAATAATTGAATCATTCTCTCTAAGCTAATATTTGAGGGGGGAAATGTCAAGTTTTTTTTTATTTGAAAAAAATAGATACACAGGTGGAATTTTAAATCGCAAAATGGAACAACTTCAAATATCAGCTCTTACACACCAAAGCATCAATTTACTTTTAGATCTCCATATGAATATGTATTTGGTGACCAAATCAAACATGAGATACATCACATAAATCATTTGATAACATCCACAGTTGGCAAATGTGTGAGAAAACAGACATGTTTAAATACTATGAGTGCAAAGATATACTGGTCCAACTTTTTTTAGAAGACAATTTGGCAATAGCTATCGAAGTTTAAAGGTATATCCGTCCCACACAACCCAGGAATTCCACTACTGAGGAGTTTAATCTGGGGAGTGGATAAATTCTAGAGTCAGCAGGACGTGAAAATCCCTTAGCGTAAAAGCTATACTTAAAATCCCTTCAACCTCAGCATACACAACCTGGAGTACCTCAGGGCAGCCAACAGCAACATCTCTGATTAACAGTATTTCACAGCCCTTTCTATTTCTGTTACATTGCATATACTTCTTAGGTGGTGTGACTAGTTCTGATGCACTATTTTCTCTCTTGTTTTGAAATTTCTCTTTGCTAAACACACATAGTTAGATTTGGTGAAATAACCAAATAAAAACAGCAAAAAGGTGGAAATAATCTAAATGCCCATCAATGTTTAAAAAAAATCATCATACTAAACAATATATCCATTCAGTATAATGAAATTATTAAAAAGAATCAAGCAGGGCTTCCCTGGTGGTGCAGTGGTTAAGAATCTGCCTGCCAATGCAGGGGACATGGGTTCGACCCCAGGTCGGGGAAGATCCCACATGCCGCGGAGCAACTATGCCCGTGCGCCACAACTACTGAGCCTGCGCTCTAGAGCCTGCGAGCCACAACTACTGAAGCCCGCATGCCTAGAGCCCATGCTCCACAACAAGAGAAGCCACTGCAATGAGAAGCCTGCGCACTGCAACGAAGAGTAACCCCTTCTCACCACAACCAGAGAAATGTCCGCACGCAGCAACAAGAACCCAACGCAGCCAAAAATAAAATAAAAAATAAATACTTTATTTAAAAAAAAAAAAAAATCTTTTTTTAAAAAAAAAAAAAAATCTTTTTTTAAAAAAAAAAAAAAATCTTTTTTTAAAAAAAAAAAAAAATCTTTTTTTAAAAAAAAAAAAAAATCTTTTTTTAAAAAAAAAAAAAAATCTTTTTTTAAAAAAAAAAAAAAAGAATTAGGTAAAAGTATAAATATGGAAAAATCCAATATATATTATTAAGTGATAAAAGCACTGTGAAAAAATCAGTCTTTTAATATGATTCCAGTATAGTAAAATTTTCTATTAAGGATGAATAAATCATCTTAATAATGATTTACTTTGAACAGAAAGACTGGACGTCTGAGGGAGGGAAAAAAAAGCTTTCATTTTTTTACTTGTTATTTTCTAGACTGCTTGCATTTTCTTTTTTTTTTACTATACGTAGATCAGGAAGTAGAGGCAGTTCCAATCTAATGACCTCAATTCATTACTACTATTAACTACTACAGCTACTACTACTACTCCTCCTGGCACATACATGTATAAAAATAATAAAACAGGGCTAACAACAGTAACAAAAATAGTAAGACAACAGGCATAAACCAGTACTATCACAGTTAAACTAAGATATATTACTCCTCCACTTATGGTATAGAGACAATTATCTTTATTTAACAAATAAGATAACTGAGCCTTGGAAAGGTTTGACTCTTGAGATGGAGAGCATTTCTGTAAACTATAATGCATCTTCCAACGAAATGAGTAAGACATCTCCTATATGAGTGAAATCAATAAGAGTTGAATAAATCTGAAGTGAAAGTAAAATTCACAGAATAGATTAGGAGAAGTTAACTTAAGGGATTGTTGACATACTAACAAAGTTTGTAAATGATGAATCTCTAGAGATATTAATCTTTGTAACTATAAGATTATTTACTAATTGTCTATCTGCCAGGTATAGAAAGAGACAAATTTCCTAGTATCTTCAAATAATCCATGTCCCACTAATTATATATCTGTTACACACCTTAAATAGAAATAAATATGACAAACAGGTTGGAGGTAAATCTCTGAATAGTGTTCTAAAGTATCAACAATACACAGATTTAAAAAGTAAGAAATTTTGCTGCTCATTTGTAATTCATTAAGCATCATTGGTAAGACCAGTTTTCCCAAATTAGATAAGTAATGATCAGAATGGGTTTCTTTTCAATGTTTTTTTAAAAAAAGGATTTGACAATTCAAGTACAGAAATATAATTCCATCCTACTTTAAAATGAATTCCTCTTTAAAAGTTTCAATGTAGAATTTCTTCCTAAAAAATGAAAGTTTCAAATAGTTTGAGGTAAGTTCCTTTCAAATACTGAACCAGCCTTGTATCCCTCAAATAAACCCCACTTGGTCATGGTGCATGATTTGCTTTATATATTGCTGAACTCTATTTGCTAATATTTTCTTAAGGATATTTGCATCTATGTTCATGAGGCATATTGATCTTTAACTTTCTTTGTATGGTCCTTATCTGGTTATTCCATCAGAATAATACTGACTTCACGGAATGAGTGACATTCCTTGGGTCCCAAGGCCCCTAGTTTTTCCACATTCTCTCTGCCTTTCAAAGTCTTTGTATATCTGTTTTATATGTAACATCCATGGTCTTTAGCTGTACTTAATGGGAAAGATAGGAAGAAGCACATCTATTCCATCTTGCCCCAGAAACAGAACATATTAATGATTTTTAATTCAACAAAATAATATTTAATTTTTAATTATTCCTGTTTTATCTTCAATTTTGCCACTTCCTCCAGTGAGTAATGAAAGTTAAACCAGTTACTCTTTCTTTTCAAAATTCTTCCCCAACATATATACACTACCAAACGTAAAATAGATAGCTAGTGGGAAGCAGCTGCATAGCACAGGGAGATCAGCTCGGTGCTTTGTGACCACGTAGAAGGGTGGGATAGGGAGGGTGGGAGGGAGGGAGATGCAAGAGGAAAGAGATATGGGGACATATGTATATGTATAACTAATTCACTTTGTTATAAAGCAGAAACTAACACACCATTGTAAAGCAATTATACCCCAATAAAGATGTTAAAAAAAAAAAAGATGTTAAAAAAAAAATTTCTTCCCCAACATATCCAACATCATAAAAAGTAAGTACAAACTTTAATTAAATTTTTTAAAAGTTCTAACCCTGGAACACTAACCCACTACAATTATGAGTTCTGCAAAACAATTTGAACATAATTCTTTACTAATTTTTAATAATAAGACGTATTGCTCCAACTGCTGGCAATGCTGTCAGCCCCTCCAGGCTTTGTCTCAGCCAGCGAAAGCCTACTAGTCCAAGGCCATGTCCTTCTGAAGGGAGCCCGTATCCAATGAGTAACTGAGGCAAGTGCATAAAGGTCGACCATTTGGCCCAAGGCAGGACAACTCTGAAGGACCATTTCTGCTCCACGGATCCCTGTTGGATCAACAGAGGCTGAAGGGGCAGCTTGACTTCTCCCTGACAAATCGTATTTCACCTCCTTTCCCGTCTGTCAATGTCAATTTCAAAGGCACCCCCTAATAAACAGACTGCAAACTAAACTCAATCTCAGTGTTTATTACCTGGAAAATATGACCAGTGACAGTAAGGCAATTCAGTTTTATGGAAATACAAAAGTAAATATTGAAGTTATTGAACATAACGGGCACTGGCACATATGTCAGAGAGTGACATAAAACTTTCCAGATACTCTTTTAAACATGATTTTATTACCTCTGTAATTACCTCTGGGAGGCAGAGAGGGGCTGGACTTGGGCGGGGTATAGTCAAAGAGTACCTTAGCTTTATCTGTAATGTGCTATTATTTGTTTTACAAAGAATATATCTGTAATTTCATGTGTGCAGTTTTTTTCATTAGGCAAATAGAAAAAAAAAGACTGAAAGCAAAACTTGCCCAAAATGTTATTAATTCTAAGTGATGGAATACAAGTGATTATTAGTTTCTTCTTTGTGTTTCGTTATTTCTTCCAATTTTCTAAAAGAAAGAAATATCGAAGTATTTACTTTCACTACCACAGTATGTATCTATCATCATGGGAACCATTTTTGCTTTTCCCTATGTATTTGCTGTTTTTCAGGTTGCTACAAGTACTGGTATATACAGAAAGATTTCTAAGGGCTAATTTCTCATTATCCTCTTATGAATCTTACTACCCTCTAGAGCTAACACTCAGCCTACTGAGCAGTATAATCCTTCTGCAAGTTAAAATACTTCCACACCGGTAAGTTCTGCTTCCCTGAGGCCCCTGAATGCCCTACCTCACTGAGCAACTCACTATAACCCAGAGCAGCAGGAGACCTCCAGAACCACTTCCCAAATTTACGTGTAATGTCAGGTTTGACATACATATCGGCTATTAGATATTTTTAACATCATTCCAGTCAGTCTTTCCCTCAAATCTAGCACCAAGATTAAAATGCTGACAACTTTTGCAACAGCAGATTTTACTCCCATTTTTAATAATATGAAACAAAACATAAATGTAACTGCATAGTCAGCAATAAACAGAATTCTTACAGGCCATATTCAAAATTCCTGCAGAATACAGATAAATAATATAAACAAGTTATATCAAATTGGATATCAATCACTACAAAATTTCTTCCTATAAAAGAAACTGGTTTCCACACAACCTTTTAACATAAGTGTCTAAGCCTGACATTCAAAGGGTTTCCATTTGGTTTTCAGATAATATTAAAATCGCGTCACAAATGTAACATTCATCATAACTATAACATAATTGTGAATTACTGAATTTGTCTCTTAGGCTTTAAAAAATAATGCCATCGTAGATAAAAGGTTACTAAAAGATACTTAAAGACCTATGGGCTCTCAATAATTTTATTTTTCTCTAAAAATATTTCTAAAATATTATTTAAATATTCCAATAATTAGAATCTTACCTCAGCTCTTTTCAGCATTTCCCATTTATTCAATATTTTCATGGCAAATACTTTATCTGCATTTTTTAGTTTCACTACAGCAACCTAGGAAAGGAAATACAACTTTTAAAATGTGACAAATAATACTATTTTCAGTCATCCATTTTCCTTTTTCCTCTCTGTAAAAAAAAATAAATACCAAAATTATCAGATTTCCATGCAGTTCAAATTCTAAGATCCTAAATCAAATAATATTGTCAGTTGAAAAAGTTACATTAGTGAACATGTGCCAAACAAACAACTGTGTTTTTGAACATGGTGTCGGTTGGTGATCGTATATTATATTCTCGCTTTCAAGTTTTCTGCTCTGGAATTTAAACTCAATATCTACTATCACTAAGAAATTGACCAAAATGTACCAAATGAAATAACTAGAGCTTAAACACTGCATGCCAAATTCCAACACGATGCTACAGGGAAAGCCAGCTGCCAAAACAAACATGTTTCATGGGGATCAAACAGTATGCCATAAACTGACACGCCACATATTCTTACACACTATGCCACAACCCCCAACGTGCACGCACGCACACACACACACACACACACACAACCTAAAGATTAATTAAGGCTAACATCTCTACAAATTGCAGACTTCACACATACCTTTCCGACACAAAAAGGAACAGATATTTCTGTATTTTGTATTTTAGTTATGGATTAAAAGACTTACAAATAAGTAATCCCCTATTTTCACTCTCAACAAACTGATTACATTTCTGTTTCTACTTCTCTCCCTCAGTTTGACTAGATAATCTCAAAGGGCCCTTGCAGCTCACTTGGGATGTTATAGAGCAGAGACTGAACTACATTAAGAGGAGACAAAGGCTGTTTCCAGCCTTTACTGGGGGTGGGTGGAGTAGGGGGAAGACAAATACTACTCTGATGTGCTGAAGGAGAAAACAAACTATATACAACATATCTACAAACAGTTCAAAAGGATAGTTCTAAGCATAGAGAATAGGTTTAAACTCAAGTCCAAAATTTTTAAAATCTTAATAGCAAATGTACATATCAGGGGCATTTAATACATTTATTTTTGGATCACTGTGCAATAACAATAATATGACTATATAATTAAAATCAGTGTATAATACTATAATATTATCTAAACTAGAATACATCTTGGTAATTGTCATAAATGGTTATACTAATGACTGTGATTACAATTTCTCATCAATTAAAATGGTGGGAAGGAAGAAGAAATATCTCAAATTCATATGCAGTCACTTTAGTCTTTAGTCATATCTGGTCATATCTGCAGAAATGATGGATCAGTTGGTTCATGTTTAAAGAAAAGGGGCTGTACAAGATATAGAAACAACCTAAATACCCAATGAGAGATGAATGGATAAAGAAAATGGAATATTATTCAGCCATAAAAAAAGAAGGAAAGCTTGCTTTTGTGACAACATGGGTGAACCTAGAGGATATTATGCTAAGTGAAATAAGCCAGAAACAGAAGGACAAAAACTGTATGATCTCACTTCTATGGGAAATCTGAAAAAGGTGAACTCACAGAAACAGAAAATTCTATTTCTAGAATTCTAATTCTAGAAAGGTGGTGAAAGGGGCTGGGAGTTGAAGGAAACGGGGAGATGTTGGTCAAAGGGTACAAATTTCCTGTTATAAGATGAGAGATGAGTAAGTTCTGGGGGTCTAATGTACAGTATGGTGACTATAGTTAACAGTATTGTATTATATACTTGTAAGTTGCTAGAAAAGTAGATCTAAATGTTCTCACCACAAAAAAGGCGGGGTGGGGGGAGTGCTGTGATAAGGAGCAAGGAAAAACTTGAAACATTTTTTCACTAGGATCTCTGAAAGTCTGAAAACGCAAGTTTCATTATTCTGTAGACCCAAATCATATGCTGCACAATTGGGAGCACAAACAGATGGAAGGATAGGAGCATAGAGCTAGACATGCCTACATTTAAGACAGGGAAGAGATGAGGACAGCTATCACTCAAGCCCTCTCTTATTCTGATTTAGAGAAGAATGGCTGAAAGACTCCAACACTTAGATTTGCCCTTCTCAGGTCATGTGGTGTGAAAAGAACTCCTCCCAGCACTGTGTGATTCACGAATTTTCTATGCACATGAGTATATAAGTATCTGATGATAACCAGTATAGAAGTAGCAGTATTCACCAACACATACAGAGTGTGTTCTAAATGCCAGTTACTCTTCTAAGAGTTTTACGAAGGTCCACAATCCCTTACCTGCAATTCTAAAAGCCAAAGGGTTTTCAAAATTCATTTGGCAACATATACTGACATCAGGCTAAGCATAGTTTTGGGGGAGTTTTGTTTTCTTTTTAATCTCAGTGTAAAGATAAACATGCTTCACTGCAGAAACACCAACGCATTTGCTTATGAGGTTCTGCTCAAAACCCCAACAGGACTGTTATATAAAATAGAGTATACGTATTAAATTATCTTTCTAAAATCCAAATACTATTGGAACCAAAACCACCTCTGGATTATAGAGCTGTGCAGTAGAAATAAGTTAGCACTTACTGAACACTCAAACCCTGAGCTAGCACTTATTGTGGCTGTGCAGGGTAGTGGTGATAGCGTGGACTCTACAGCCAGACTCGGGCTATACACAAGTATAAAATATTTAAAACAGGGTCTGGCACTTAATAGGTGTTCAATAAGCAATAGCTATTATTATGTGTCAAGCATTGCACTAAGCACATTATAGCCCAATCTCTCAACTGTTGTTTACTCTATCACTAATATGTGGTAGACGTTAAACATCCTAATTTCTTCCATTTCTGTAACTAGGAAATAAGCTTTGATCTCTTCAACTTCCAACTTTATAAATTCATACCCATGACACATACATCAACATAGAAATATAGTTAGAAATATCCTCAAATGAACATATATATATACAAATAAAAACTAAGCCACACGTAGTTTCCAACAGTAAAATATGGTAAATAACTTAAATATTCTGAAAGGTGAAAGTGACTGAACATATCACAAACAATAGAAAATTATTAATATTCTTGAAAATGTTGTTAAAGAATACTATTTAATAGGGAAAAGTTCACAATATATGGTTTAAACGAAGTTTATTTAAATTTGTACACTAAAATTAATTTTTTTATATATAAAGTATATAGCCATATATTTCTATGCCATATTTATTCTGAGAAAGGCATCAAAACATTTTAAAAATCAGGTATTTCTAAGGGATATGATTTCTATTGCCCTTTCTACATTTTCTGGACAGAACATATAAAACTTGAAGCATGGGATGGGATAGTATGGAATACCATACCTCATCCTGATCATGAAATGACCACTAATTACTGAGGTATTTATAGTGTGGCTGATAATGGCCAAAACGAGACCCATACTACACATCTATGTGATAATCAGGAATGCCATGCTGCTGCAGGGTGAAAAACATTCTCAAAGCTATCTTACAACAGTTTCAATGAGCTCCCTAAAAACTCTTCTGGAATGCAGTGGGATGTGGTGAAATAAAAATGTCAGTTCACACAGAACACAAACTTATGGTTACCAAAGGCAAAACGGGGTGAGGGAGGGACAAATTAGGAGTTTGGGATTAGCAGATACAAACTACTATATATAAAATAAACAACAAGGTCCTACTGTATAGCACAGGGAACTACATTCAATATCCTGTAATAAACCATAATGGAAAAGAATATGAAAAATATGTGTCTGTATCACTTTGCTGTACACCAGAAACCAACACAACATTGTAAATCAGCTATACTTCAATTTTTTTAAAAGGCAGTTCAGAAAATATTCTTAAATTATCAAATTGATGACATGATGAGACAAGAATATGAAGTTGATGAAGTGATAAAATAAAACTGATCTTGCTTTTCTCCTTTAACACTACAGATCATTTTCACGTTCATTTCAGTAAAGAAGAAGAAGGAGGAGGAGAAGGGGGAGGGGGAGGAGAAGGAGAAGGGGGAGGAGAAGGAGAAGG
>NW_020171818.1:908944-1001207 GCF_003031525.2 Neophocaena asiaeorientalis asiaeorientalis
GGGAGGGGGAGGAGGGGGAGGAGGAGGAGGAGAAGAAGAAGAAGAAGAAGGAGGAGGAGGAGAGGATTATCCTAGAAATCTAACTTCAGGTTCTAGATTTTCAAGAACCACAGCTAACTGACATATAAGAGGGTAGTACGTTAAAATGTCCTTTCTCATATAATTTGATCAGAATGAACAGTACACTTAGTATGGACGGGAAGATTATAAATTTACTATAGAACAAAGACATGTTTTTAAAAAACACCAAATATAGAGCTGTCTTTAAAGATAGCATATTAAAAGCACTACGATGTTAGAAAACTGCAAATGCTACAGAAAAATCAGTAGGTGACAAATGTAAATGAATGAGTTCTTAAACACGATTTAAGGATCATCACTTATAGATACAACATATAACTTAGGAATGATCATACTATATTAAATAGAATTTCAATATCCAAGAAGCAGCTGGCATGCAGTTCTACAAATCTAGTCTACATTCAATATATCCAGAATTTGCCATACCTCCTCCACTAGTCCATACCATTCCCATCTACCATTATTTCTTGCCTGGACTATCCTGCCTAGCCTCTCTGCTTCTGCTCTCACAGCCCAAAATCTGTTCTCAAAACATCAGCCACAGATTCTGTTTAAACTAGCTCAGATCATGACACTCTGCTCCAAAACTTCAGTTTCTGACCTCTCTCCATGTAAAAAAGTCCTTGCTATAACTTATAGGTAGCGTGGTCCAACATATCGTGGTCTCCCAGATCTCATATTACTCTCCTCCTAGATCGCTCTCTCCAAATATACTGATCACCTTGTTCAATCTCAACTTAGTGTTTTTGCACTTATTACTCCGTAGGTCTCAAATGGTCTTTCCCCGCTATAGCTACATGGTTTGCTTTCTCAATCCCTCCCTAAAATGTCATTCTGCCCTTTCACACTTTCTATCCCATTTCTTTGCTTCCTTTTCCCCTTAGCTCTTTTTACTTAACAAACTGTATATTCTATTTATGTATTTTGCTTACTGTTTGCCTCACTCACTAGAACATAAGCTCTATGTGGGTAGGTATTATTTTTTTCTCATTTGTTCACTAGTACGTGCCCAGTGCTTGGGAATCAATAGGTACGCAATAAATATTTACTGAATAAATAACGAGTGATTTGTAATCTATATGAGTGTATCTACATAGAAAGCTGAAAGGCATCAATACGCTCAGCTTCAAGTACACTACTATTGATACTGAAACTCAAATAAAAATAAGGCATTATGATAAAAGAGATACAATTCTGTATCTTAAGGTCTAAGTGTGTACCAGATTATTCCAGCTCATGTTGCTCTCTTAACAATTATGTATGGCTTTTAAGGTCTCAGCTTCACAACTTAGCTTTTATTATCTTTCGTGTATTGTTACTGTTCATTATTTATTGCTCCATGTCTTTGTCTCCTTTTTATCTCTGCTGTATAATGTCTACCATCACCTATTATTAATAATAATAAACAAAAACAACTCATTTATCGAAAGCTTACTGTGACTGGCACTGGGCTGAGCACAATACATATACTGCCAGAATCAATCCCTACACCACTCTAAAGTAGGTTCTACAGTCCTCACGACCTGATTACAGAGCTAGAGTTATTTACCGCTATGAGTACTGAATAGTTCTCCAGGTTTTTGAAGAGATCTTCCCATTCATCATGCCTATAGTCTTGATTCCTATTGTCATGTTAATGGTGATCACTGTTAATATGAATGGAAATCACTGTATTTGTTTTTTATAAACTGTTCTGTTAGTGATCAGTCTGTATTCAAAATATTTAATTAAAAAAATACTGAGTCTCTTTAACAAGCAAACTAAAAACACTACAAAGAGTTCACTAAACCGGCTAGAGGTATCCTCTCTACAGAGTTGCAATTTATATATATAGTAGTGATAGTCAAAATATTTAGAAATTGGTACAGCATGGGCATTGACCAATTAGAGCAGACGCTGGCTATAAAAATATAGTACGCCCATGCCAGTGTGCCCCTATGGACTGAAGACTAGCCCATATACAGAGGCTTCAAAGGTGAATCATGCAATGTAACTTCAAACGTCTTTCACTCTCCCTTGAATCCCAGGAGAGCCAGGGTACAGAGTTTTTAAGGAAGAATGAACAGCTAAAAATAATTCTCCTTTCAGACCCTAAGACTAGGTTATGCAGATACATTAGGGCCTAGTTATGGTAATTAGAGGAAGCAAGCTAATTAAAAGCTTTTGACACCTGAAGCAGGGGTAGCAGGCCAAAGCAGCAAGCTTTCACAACAAGCTCTGAAGCCCAGAAGCCTTGAAGCTGCCGGAGCAAGGCTGGAGCAGGCAGAAGCGGTGAGCCACCAGGAAACTGTGGACAGGCAACACCCAGGGCGTAAGTTAAAGGTTTTCCTGAAAGCAAAAAGGAAAACCCAGCGTTAAGTTAAGCAGTAACTGATAACAATTGAGTCGTAGAGAGTAGGTTCTTAACTCATAGAGCTGTTGATTTTCAATTATATCTTGCTCCTTTATTATTTCCCATAATTTACGCATTTCTTGTAGGAGGTACATAAATTATGCTTTCATTTTCAGAGTTTTTTTTTTTTTTTTAAAGAAAAAGCATAATTGAGAGAAATGCTGTTTCTGTCAGATATCCATGCCAGAGATGAACCTATCCACTGGGTCTATATAATACCTAATGACAAATTCCTGACAGAAGACAAAATACTTTGGAGGAAAAAAAATTCTCTTTAGGGCTGTCTGCATTTTGAAATCTATTAGTTGATAACTACTACAGGGTATGTAAGGCCACCAGAGATATTTTAACCAGGAATGAATAACTAACAGTAAGAACTCATAAACCAGCCAATACTACTTTTCTGTACAAAATTCACTGTCTTAAAATAGAGTAAACTATCTACAATCTATTTGTTGCTTTTATTTTACATACTTTAATTGATATACATACAGAGAAAGGAGAGAGGGAGAGAGGAGGGAAGGAGAGAAGGGAGGGAGAGAGGAAAGAAAGAAAAAAAGGAAGGAAGGAAGGAAGGAAGGAAGAAAGAAAGAGAGAGAGGGAAAGAAAGAGAGAGCGAGAGAGAAAGGAAGGAAGAAAGGAGAAGAGAAAGGAAAAGGAAGGAAGGCACCTTCTCATACTAAATCTCAAATAGTATCAGTCATGCATTAAACACTCTGAATTGACTCTGGATCACAATGGCCTATGACCAGGCAGGACTTAGTCTACTGACAGCCAGACTGCTGTCTGCAGCAGCCCACTCCCGACCCTGCACCCATTCTTCAATTCTTCCAAGCATTAGGACTATAGAGCAAATATCACTGTCCTTAACTATCTGCCTCACTTAATCCTACTGAGTAACTGTAAGCAATTCTCCAGGGCCCTGTCCTTTTCTTCAGTCCCTTTTATGGAAAAAAATATATAAACAAATATACATATTATTTAAGTATTTAAATTATTGCTTTATTTTTTCCATAGTTCAATCTCAACTGAGCCCTAAATCTATCTGCAGCCTCACCATTAATCCTTTGTCCTTTACCAATCTTCTAAAATGACCTGTGCCACCCTGCTACCACCATCTATCCTATCCCTGACCTATCCAAACCTTACCCTGCAATTAATGACCTGGTAGCCTACTTCACAGAAAATAGATCCTTCACATTCCCTCATACCACCTTTAAATGTTTCTATATTTCTACTTCTCCTTACTTCTTTTCCTTTTGAGCCCAAGCAATTAGTGTCCCCACCACTTGCAAGGATAACAGTATCATCTGAGATCTTAACGCCAGGCTCTCCCCCTTCCTTTTCTTCTTTCCCTTGTTCCATTAAAGATTTATTTCTGGACTTCAAGCCTTCTTTCTTATGGCTCCTGAACACCAATTGATAAACTTTTCCATGACCATCTCCCATCCAAAAACAAAACACAAAACAAAAACTTTATTGCCATCCTACCTTCCCCTCAAGAAAGTGATATCACATCCCTTTTTCCACAAGGTATCATTTCTCCATAAAGCAAAGAGTACTATATGCTTGCTTTTTCCACTTGTTCATCATTCGTTTCTCAGCCTTCTTCAATCACCTATTTCAATCTAGTTGCTATTTCCCTCTACTGGACTGAAATTACTCTCTCAAAGATCAATTATGACCTTCCAAATTCCAAATAAAATATATTGTTCTCAACTCTCATCTGTTTCAACCTCTCTTCACTATTGGACATCACTGACAATCAGTATACTACCCTACTTTTTCTTTTTTCTGTAACCTATTAAATGATTTTCCCCAAGGATCCCTACTCCACATTTTTTATATCTCCTCTCCTTCCTGACCTGTATTATCTATTCCATATGCCCTAATTAATATCTCTATGCTGATGACTCCTAAATCCTTATCTCCTAATAGGTAGACCCATACTTCTAGTTACCTATTAGTCTTCTCTCTAGAATGTTCAGCAAATATTTCAAATTTAACAAGTCAAAAACCTGCACGTTAAACTCATTTACTCAGGTTGCATACCTCAATCATCCATGATTTCTACCTTTAACTTATCACTGACATCCAAAGTGACTTCTTTAACAATCTGTCTATCCCACCCATCCTTCTTGCCCACTGGCCTGCTTCAAGCCCTCATTATTTCATCTGAAAAATGATAATAGGTTCCTTTTTGACCACCTTACTATATGCTAACTGCTGAGAATACAAAGAAATAAAAGAGCCCTTGCTCTCAAAAATCTCACAGTCCAGTGTGGGAAACATAACTAAACAGATAATTATAGTACAACATGAAAGAAAAGGTAAAAACAAGGTCCTATAAAAAGCACAGAAGAGAGATTCCTAAGCCAAAAAGGCAGGAGAAAGGAGGGAGGCGTGTAATCTGTGAATATATATGTTAACATTTCTTGGAAGAGGTTACTGACATATGAGTCTTACACAGTGAGCCCCAGAAAAAGGGGACCAAGGGGGTTCTGACTGGAGAGAGGGAGTATTTGGGGAAATGGGGGCAGCGTGAGCGAGGCACAGAAGCAAGTGCTCTCTGTGCGGGGGACAGGGGTGAAGACAATCAGGGATAATAAGCAGTTTTCTTTCTTAGGAAAGGTTTTCTTCACAGCAGGGAATAGCTAGAAATGAAAGTGAAGGATCCAAATAATGGAAGAGTTTGTATGCCAGGCTAATCAACTAGAACCTTAAAATGTAGATAATAGGGAATCATTCTTCATACTTGGTTGTAGCTACATCACTTTAATAGCTCTGTGGAGAATGGTTCTGAGGCAGGGAAACAAATGAGAAGGTTACGGCAGTAGCTGAGGTGAAAGATATTGAGGACTTACCTAAGGAAGAGAAGAAGAAATTCAAGAAATACTTAGGATAAAAAAAAATCAATGATTAATTGAATGACGTGGAGGCTAGAGAGTGAGAAATCCAGGATCTCCCTCCCTCTGGTCTCTTCTCTACCCAATCCTTCCTCTACACTATCAGTATGATCTTTCTTATCATTCTGATTCTATCACTACTCTGCTTATTAACATTTGATAGGACTCCCGTTCCTATGAAATAACGTTCCTTGGAATAGCATACCAAATCATTCACTGCATCTGCCCAAGAAAACTTTCAATCCTCATCTTTCACCACCACCAACAAAACCCCTATATTCCAGGCACAAGATTACTAACTGCTCCCTGAATAAAAGAAACTCATTTAAAAGAATAAAATAATTAGTTTGATTCTTTTAGAATATAACTATTATAGAAAATTTATAAAACTAAAGTGTGAAAAAAAAGCCACAGATAACATTATTTCATAGAGAAAACAACTCTGAAATCATGTAAGTTTGTCCATATCCTTTCAACCAGCAAGGTCTTCTTCTAGAAGTTTCTTCTAGAAGTAATTATTTAGAAAAGCATCTGAAATACAGTGAAAGCATTTTGTACAAAAATGCTTTGGAGAGCATTATTTCTAATATAGAAAAAACAGAACAACCTAAATATTTCATTCATTTTTTATGTATAAGCACCTACTATGTACTAGACACTGTTGTAGGTGCTGGGGAATTGCAGTGAACTGACAGGGGAAAAATTCCTATATTCATGGAGCATACATTCCAGCTTAACATTATTGTTAAATAAATTACAGAGCTTCCACATAATGGACTTCTACGGAGCCATTAGAAATCAGGTTTAAAAGAAATGTTTCAACATATGGGAAAAAGACTTAAAATATTTGGTTAGAAAAGCTGGTTAGATATCAATGTTTATAAAACTATCCCAATTTTATTACCTATGAATAGAAATAAAATTGGAAAGAAATGCTCCCAAAATTACAGAAGTAGATCTCAATGCTGTGTACCTTTCCCTCTTGTAGATTAGACTGTGACCCTAATCAAGGGTATGGAACATGTTTGGATTACAGTATATGGTTAATAAGTATTTTTTTCATTAGTCAAAATAGAGAAGCATAAAAGAAAAAAAGAACTTCATTTTTCTGTTTTTAATCTCCAATAAGGAAAATTATTATATTTAAAAGTATTGTGCTAAGTACTGAGTATAATGAATAAAGAAACTCAGTCCTTGCCTTCACTAAGAGTCTATTGGTGAAGACAAACATTAAACACAGAAATAAGGAATTTAAAAGTTAAAAGTATAAGTGCTAAGAAGAAGTTGTACAAGGTTCTCACCTTCCCCATTAAAAAGATAAAAGTATCTTACATCTTCACTCCCATTTTTATAAACTCATTAATCTACTGATTTCATTTTCCCATTCAGTTCTTTCACTGACTGCATTCTGCCATCAATTCTTTCACTCATTTGCAAATATGTAATGATTTTAAAGAAGCAACAGTAATAACAAAATATATTTTGTTAGGCTGGGATGACCTCCACTTTCTCTGAAAACACAATATCCATTAATATTGGCCTTAAATATAACGCATGAGTCATTTCAAAGTATCTGCAGGAACTGTATCAATAAAAGGTGAGTGCCTGGGCAAATTCACTCTGCTCTACTTCCCATTTCTGTAAAACTTATCCTGCTGCTTTTTTATTCCTAGAGTTCAAATTTGGAGTGAATAAAAATAGTCTATCTTTAAAGCAAGATACGTTCTACTCTCTCTATTAGACTCAAGACACAAGTGTTGAAAAACAAAGGTGAGTAATTCACCTTCACTTCTGTCCACGATTAACAAGTGGATTAAGACTCAAGACTTGTCCTCTAGCAATCAGCCTAGAAGCCCATATCTTAATATGACTCTGTTCCACTAGCAAATGAGTTTCTAAGGCTGACTGGAAACAATTCAGCTAGCTGGATATACATAATTTTTGTCAATTTTGAGATCCAAAGTGGGGAACAAAGGTTTACATTTGAGGGAAGGTAGTGGGAAGTCTCCAGCTTGGCTCCAAGTTTATGTCTTAACCTTTTTTAACAGGGGATCCTGATAACACTGAACCTGATCTGGCTCCAACATACTGGTTAAAACCCACAGGCAAAGAGAACAGAGTAACTGGAACCTTATGTCCTTACATGGATGCAACGTCTTATAGCCCAGAAATAAAAAGTATCTAAAACATCCAGGATTCTAGAGTACAGGGACTAGAGACATTCATGTACGTAGACACAGAACAGGGAAGATTGGGATTCTCAAGGGATGGAAACACTTAAGTAGTATAAAGAACCTCAGCTGTGCAGACCAGTCAAGAAATATAAAATTACTGAAGCACCAAGAGCCAGGTACACTGACTTTTGTTGATGTTTTCTTTTTGTCAGTATTTAAAGATGGTTTTGAGATGGTAAACGAGGCACACTAATTTACTTCTCTCTCACTCTCAATCTCATGAAATTACAGAAAATATATGTTGTTCAAAGGAATAAAATTACAACACTGGAAAATAAGAAGAATAACATCAATGAATCAGATATTTTAAAGAATTCCTGAAATCTAGGATGAATAAAATGGGATTAGATAGAGACAAGAATGGAGAAAGCATAGCCCAAATTACATTACAGAAGAAAATTAAGGCACAGATAAGAGCAATGACATAGGGAGTTAAAGCTCAAAATTAATAAACTCAAAGACTAAAGAGAGCTCATAAAGAAACTGTCAGTGTATATTCCAAATGTTTGAATTTTTGCCAGAAGATATAATTGTATACTTTGAAAGGAATAAAATAATAAATGAAAAGGAAACTATCAGAAACCACAAGGTACTTTGGTAAGGTAGCTGGTAACTGAAGTAATATTAAAGAACTAGTATACATAAAATAATAGCTTTCATATTTTCCAAGAAAAAAAATCAGAATATAATGGTAGTAAACTATCCCAACAACAGCAACAGAAGAAAAAATACCCAGTAAATGAGCCAAAAGTTTAGGAAACTGCCTGTCAAAAATTATAAATCATAAGGTAATTCCAAAGAAGACTGGGTATCAATTCTCTTTTAATTAATCTGTAAATTTAACATTATCCCAATGAAAATAACACTTTTTTTAAGTAGACAAGTTGAGTCTAAAATTCATATAGAAAAATAAACACTTCTATTTTTGGTGGTATGTAAGGTTAGATACTTTGAATGAGCTTTCTAAACATAGTAAATATGAAAAACTATTAAAATCACCTTTTAAACATATTTCAGAACTAGGATGAAAGAAACTGGTATAGCATCAAGACTAAGTGCATCTAAGAATAGTAATAGTAAATAACAAGCAAGAATAGCTGGCTTTCACCACGAAGGTTTCCGCCAAACTCTGGAGACTGAATTTTCATGTTGCTAACTGTAAAGCAGGTAGAAACAGGAAATAAAGACCAGACAGCACACAACATAGATAATCTAACAGGAAGCCATACATGTAAAAAATATCTCCTAAGACTAATAAATGGATTAAAATGGTCACAGGATACAAGGTCCATATACAAAAAAATCTACTGCATCTTGATATACTAATAAATGGTAAATGTTCCATGTGTTCGTCAGCTGTTAAACATAGTGTACTATGTCAATTAAGTTGTCTGTTAATTGTTGTTCACATCTTTTATTCCTTACTGATTTTTGTCTACTTCTATCAGCTATGAAAACAGTGTGCTAAAATTTCCTACTATGAAATTGATATGTCTATCCTTTTAGTTCTTTCCATTTTTGCTCTATATACATAAAATCTGTCAATTAGACAACACAAAGTTATAATGGATGTAGTATAATAAATTGCCTTTGTCCCTAGATCCTGGCACACAGTTCCTAAAACCCTTTGAATTTGTGGAGTTATAATATTCTTTCGTGTGTTAAGGAGATGAGTGGTGGTGGTAGATAGTTCAGTGTCGGGGGATGGTTGCCTGAAACACTACAAATAAATATTTTGCCTTTGTCCCTAGATCCTGGCACACAGTTCCTAAAACCCTTTGAATTTGTGGAGTTATAATATTCTTTCGTGTGTTAAGGAGATGAGTGGTGGTGGTAGATAGTTCAGTGTCGGGGGATGGTTGCCTGAAACACTACTCCATTATTAGAATCTTGTGACTTTCAGCCCCACCCCCAACATGCAGAGAAGGGGAGAGGGGCTAGAGATTGAGTTGTTAATGGCCAACAATTTCATCAATAATGCCTATGTAATGAAATCTCCATACAAACCCCTAATTGAAGGGCTTCTGGGAGCTTCCAGGTTGCGGAACACATCAAGGTGCTGGAACAGTGGCACACTCAGAAAGGGCATGGAAGCTCCATACCTCTCCTTCCATACCTTACCCTATACATCTCTTCCATTTGGCTGTTCCTGAGTCGTATCTGTTACAACAAACCACTAATATCAAGTAAACTTCTGGGAGAAGTTAAAGATGGCAGCATAGGAAGACCCTGAACTCACCTCCTCCCATTAACACAACAAATGTGCAGCTACATAAGGAGACGTTTTCCTCTGAAAAGGACCTGAGAACTAGATGAACAACACCTTGGCAACAAAAGATAAAAGAGACACATGGAGAGGGGTAGGAGAGGCAGAGACATGGTTTTACTTGGGACACCAGCCCAGGAGCAGTTACCCACAGTTAGCAGGGATTCCAAAAATATAGAACTCTTCCTCAAGGAGTGAAGGTATTGAGCACTACATGAGGTACCCCAACCCTTGGGTCTGGCACAGGAAAGGTGAACCCCCAAAACATCTGAGTTAGCAAATAAATGGGAATTAAATCCAGGAGAACCACAGAACCAAAAGGAAGGGAGTAGCCACTATTAAAGGGGTCACATACAGACCCACTCACCCTGAGATCCAGTGCAAAAGGAATGGTTTGGAAAGCACCTACACCATAAGCAAGGGAGACCCACTTACTAATCTTAAAGTAGCTGCCAGAGAGACATGAGCCAGCTGGAACATTCTCTGGGGACAGAAGCACTGGCAAGCTTTGCAATAACATTCTAACTTGCTTATGACAGAGCTGATGAATGACATTTTTGGTGTCCTCCCTCTAGCCTGTTAGCACCAGGAGGGATGCTCTACCTATGCCATGCCACAACCTGGTCAGGTGAACACCCTAAACCCCCACTTACCACACACACCAGCCACACTACAATGGGGCTGGACGAGCACCCTGCACCCAGCCCACCCTATGCAGCAGCTGAGCCAGGCAAGTGCAACACACCCTGCCCTCCCTGCAGAGCAGCCACAGCTCTGCCACAGCCATCAGGTGCATGCACCCCACACGAGTGCCATCCCTTGAGTGCCTAGCACTGACAGCCAGGGGAAATGGCACTTCTGGGCTTCATGGGTCATCTCCTACACAAGACCACTCTTTCGAAATTGGAAGAGTAGCTGTTTCGCCCAATACGTGAAGACAAACATAGGCAAATGAGGCAAAAAAATATGTTCCAAACTAAAGAACAAAACATATCTCCAGAGAAAGGCCTTAATGAAACAGAGATAAGCAACTTACACAACAGTTAGAAGTAATGCTATAAAGATGGCTCACTGAACTCAGGAGAAGAAAGAATACAATGAGGACATCAACAAAGAGATAGAGGGAATTCCCTGGCAGTCCAGTGGTTAGGACTTGGTACTTTTACTGCCAAGGCCGGGGTTCAATCCCTGGTCAGGGAACTAAAATCCCACAAACCATGCAGCCAAAAAAAACCCAAAAACAAACCAAAAACAAGGAGATAGAAAATATAAGAAAGCACCAAACAGAAGTTATAACTGAACGGAAAAAATACTTGAGGGGTTCAAAATCAGACTGGATGAAGTAGAAGAATGAATCAGTGAGCTGAGACAAAGCAATGGAAATCACCCAGACAGAACAGCAAAATGAAAAAAGAATTTAAAAAATTGAAGATACCTTAAGGGACCTCTGGAACAACATCAAGGTGAATAACATTTGTATTATAGGGGTCCCAGAGGAGAAGAGAGAAAGAAAGGGCCAGAACAATTATTTTAAGAAATAATGGCTGGGGCTTCCCTGGTGGTGCAGTGGTCAAGAATCCGCCTGCCAATGCAGGGGACACGGGTTCGATCCCTGGTCCGGGAAGATCCCACATGCCGTGGAGCAACTAAGCCCGCAAGCCACAACTACTGAGCCTGCCTGCCACGACTACCGAAGCCCGCGCGCCTAGAGCCCATGCTCTGCAACAAGAGAAGCCCGCGCACCACAACGAAGAGTAGCCCCCACTCGACACAACTAGAGAAAGCCCGCACACAGCAACGAAGACCCAACACAGCCAAAAAATAAATACAATAAATAACTTTTTAAAAAAAAGAAAAGAAATAATGGCTGAAAACTTCTCTATCTGGGGAAGGAAGCAGACATACAAGTTGAGGAAACCCAGAGAGTTCCAAATAAGATGAACCCAAAGAGAACCACAGTGACACACATTATAATTAAAATGATAAAATTTAAGGGTAAAGAGAGAATCTTAAAAGTATAAAGAAAAAAACAACCTATTACATACAAGGGAAACCCCATGAAGCTATAAGCAGATTTTTCAGCAGAAATTTTACAGGCCACAGGCAGTAGCATGACTTATTCAAGTGCTAAAAGGAAAAAAAAAAAATTCCAATCAAGAATTCTCTAGCCATCAAGGTTATCCTCAGCAAGAGTGGAGCTCATCACCACTACATCAGCCATACAAGAAATGCTAAAGTGACTTCTGTAAGCTGAAAATAAAAGACACTAATTAATAATAAGAAAACATACAAAAGAGAAAAGGTAAACATATAGTAAAGGTAGTGGATAAATCACTTACAAAGCAAGTATGAAGGTTAAAAGACAAAATAGTAAAATTAAAAATACAATAATTAGTTAAGGAAAGCATAATATTAAAACATGGAAAAGGTGTTATCAAAAATATAAAAGATGACAGAGGAGTAATAATTTAAAACTTTCGAAAAAGTTACTATCAACTTAAAAAAAGATTACTGTATACTTAAGATGCTGTATGTGAACCTCACAGTAACCACACACACACACAAACACACACACACACACACACACACACAAACTTATAGTAAACATACAAAAGAAAAAGAGAAAGGAATCTAAATATAACACACAAAAAAGCCAGCAAACAACAGAGAAAGAGAAGAAGAAAGAACAGAGAGGAGCTACAAAAACAGCCAGAAAACCACTAACAAAATGGCAGTAGGTAAATACCAATCAATAATTAATTTAAATGTAAATGGACTAAATTCACAAATCAAAAATTGTACACAGTGGCTGAATGGATAAAAAGATCCATCTACATGCTGCCTACGAGAGACTCAATTCAAAAGTAAGAATACACACAGACTGTATGTGAAGGGATAGAAAAATATATTCCATGCAAATGGAAATGGAAAGAGGTGGTGTAGCTATATTCATATCAGACAAAATAGACTTTAAAACAAAGACTTATAAAAGACAAGGGCACTACACAATGATAAAGGGTTCAATCCACCAAGAAGACATAACATTTATAGATATATATGCACCCAACATAGGAGCATGAAAAATATATAAAGCAAATACTAATGGACCTAAGGGGGAGAAAGTGAAAGCAATACAATAATAGTAGGGGACTTTAACACCCCACTTACAGCAATGGACATATCATCTAGACAGAAAATTCAGTGAGGAAACACTGGTCTTAAATGACACATTATATCAGGTGGAGTTAATAGATATATAGAGAACACACCATCCAAAAGCAGCAGAATACACATTCTCCTCAGGTGTACATGTAACATTCTCTCTCACATGCACAGATCACATGTTAAGCCACAAAACAAGTATCAATAAATTCAAAAAAAATTGAAATCATATCAAGTATCTTTTCTGACTACAATGGTATGAAACTAGACATCAATTACAAGACGAAAACTGAAAAAAAAAAAAACCCATAAGAACATGGAGATTAAACAAATTGCTACTGAACAGCCAATGGGTCATTGAAGAAATCAAAGGAGAAATCAAAAAATACCTAGGGACAAATGAAAACACAAATAAAATGTACCAAAATCTATAGGATGAAGCAAAAGCAGTCATAAGAGGGAAGTTCATAGCAATACAGGCCTGTCTCAAGACATAAAAAAAAAAATCTCAAATAATCTAGTTTTACACCTAAAGGAACTAGGGGAAAAAAAAAAACAGAACAAACAAAGCCCAAAATTAGTAGAAGGAAGGAAATACTAAATATAAGAAAATGAATAAATAAAACTGAGATTAAAAAACCAATAGAAGAGCTCAATGAAACCAAGAGCTGGTTCTTTGAGAAGATTAAAAAAAAAAAAAAAATCAATAAGCCTCTAGCTAGACTAACCAAGGAAAAAAGAGGGCTCAAAAACATAAAATCAGAAATGAAAGAGGTAAGTTAAAACTAATACCACAGAAATACAAAGGATCATAAGAGAACATTAGGAACACATATACACCAATAAACTGGACAACCTAGAAGAAAGAGATAAATTTCCAGAAATATACAATCTACCAAGACTGAAAATTTTAAAAAAGAAAATCTGACTAGACTGATCACTAGTAACAAAACTGAATCATTAATCAAAAACCTCCCAATAAACAAATATACAGAACTAAATCGACTGACTGGTGAATTATTCCAAATGTTCAAAGAACAGTTAATGCCTATTTTTCTAAAACTCTTCCAAAAAACTGAAGAGGAGGGAATGCTTCCAAACACTTTTAATGAAGCCAGCATTACCCTGATACAGAACCAGACAAGGACAGGAAGGAAGGAAGGAAGGAAGGGATGGAAGGAGGGAGGGAGGTTGGGAGGGAGTGAGGAAGGGAGGGAGAGAAAGAGAAAGAAAGAGAGGGAGGGAGGGAGGAAGGAAAAAAAAATTACAGGCCAATATCTATGATTAACACAGAAGTAAAATTCTCAATAAAATATTAGCAAACTGAATTCAACAATACATTAAAAGGATCATACACCATGAAGAAGTGGGATTTATGCCAGGAATGCAAGGATGGTTCACCATCTGCAAATCAAACAATGTGACATGCCACATTAACAAAATAAAGGATAAAAATCATATAATCATCTCAATAAATGCAGAAAAAGCATTTGATATTACTCAACATCCATTTATGATAAAAATTCTCAACAAGTATGCACAGAGGGAATGTACCTCAACATAATAAAGGCAACATATGACAAACCCACATCATACAATTCAACGGTGAAAAGATGAAAGCTTTTCCTCTAACAGGAACAAGACAAGGATGCCCACTCTCACCATTTCTATTCAACACAACATTGGCAATCCTAGCCACAGCAATCAGACAAGAAAAAGAAATAAAAGGACTCAAAATTGGAAAGAAGTGAAACTGGCACTATTTGCAGAAGTGCAAATATATATATAGAAAACCCTATATATAGAAAACCCTAAAGACTCCCATCAAAAAACTAATAAATGAATTAAGCTAAGTCGCAGGATACAAAGTCAATACACAAAAATCCATGGCATTTCTATACACTAATAGAGAACTCTCAGAAAGAAAAATTAAGAAAACAATCCCATTTACCACTGCATCAAAAGAATACCTAGGAATAAATTTAACCAAGGAGGTGAAAGACCTGTACACTAAAAACTATAAGACACTGATGAAAGAAACTGAAGAAGATACTAATAAATAAAAAGCTATTCAGTGCTCATGGACTGTAAGAATTAGTATTGTTAAAATGTCCATACTACCCAAAGCAATCTACAGATTCAATGCAATCCCTATCAAAATTCCAATGGCATATTTCACAGAACCGGAACAAATAATTCCAAGATTTGTATGGAACAACAAAGGATCTAGAACACCCAAAACAATCTTGAAAAAAACAAAGCTGGCATATACCCTGAGAAAACCATAATTCAAAAAGAGTCATGTACCACAATGCTCATTGCAGCTCTATTTACAATAGCCAGGACACAGAAGCAACCTAAGTGTCCATCGACAGATGAATGGATAAAGAAGATGTGGCACGTATATACAATGGAATATTACTCAGCCATAAAAAGAAAGGAAATTGAGTTATTTGTAGTGAGGTGGATGGACCTAGAGACTGTCATACGGAGTGAAGTAAGTCAGAAAGAGAAAAACAAATACCATATGTTAACACATATATATGAAATCTAAAGAAAAAAAATGGTTCTGAAGAAACTAGGGGCAGGACGGGAATAAGGACGCAGACGTAGAGAATGGACTTGAGGACATGAGGAGGGGGAAGGGTAAGCTGTGACAAAGTGAGAGAGTAGCACTGACATATATACACTACCAAACGTAAAACAGATAGCTAGTAGGAAGCAGCCACATAACACAGGGAGATCAGCTCGTTGCTTTGTGACCACCTAGAGGGGTGGGATAGGGAGGGTGGGAGGGAGGGAGACACAAGAGGGAAGAGATATGGGAACATATGTATATGTATAACTGATTCACTTTGTTATAAAGCAGAAACTAACACACCATTGTAAAGCAATTATACCCCAATAAAGATGTTAAAAAATATATATATCTCATTATAAGGACATACCACAATTGTTTATCCATTCATCACTTGATGGGCATTTGGACTGTTTCCTTCGCTAATATGACTAAGGCTGCTATGAGAGTTCATGTACAAGGTTTTGTATTTACATGTGTTTTCAATTCTTTGGGGCATGTATCTAGGAATAGAATTGCTGAACTGAATGGTTGTTTGTCAAAGCAGTTGTACCATTTTACATTTCCACCAGCAATGCACAAGAGTTCCAATCTTTCTACATTCTTGCAAACACTTATTACTGTCTTTTAATTATATTCACTTTAGTGGGGGAGAAGTGGTATCTCATTGTCGTTTTGACTTGTATTTCCCTAAAGACTAATGATGTTGAGCACCTTTTCATGTGCTTATTGGTTATTTATATATCTTATTTGGAGAAATTTCTATTGAAATCAGTCGTCAATGTTTTAGTTAGGTTATTTGTGTTTTTATTGTTGAGTTATAAATATTCTTTATATATTTCAGGACAATAGACCCTTATCAGATATACAACTTGCAAATATTTTCTCCCATTCTGTGAAATGTCTCTTCAATTTCTTGACAGTGTTATTTGGAAGCACAAAAGTTTTTAATTTTGATGAAACTTAATTTATCTTTTTTCTTTGGTGCTTGTGATTTGGTGATTGTGATATATTTAAGAAACTACTGCCCAAACCAAGGTCAAAAAAGTTTACATCTATGTTTCCTTCTACGAGTATCACAGTTTTAGCTCTTACATTTAAGTTTATGATCTGTTTTGAGTTAATTTTTTATATGGTGTGAGGTAAAATCCAACTTCATTCTTTTGCCTTCATTTTTAAAAAATATTCGCTGGGTATAGAATCATAGATGACAAGTTTCCTTCTTTCGGCAGTTTTAAGATGCCATTTTCTATTATCTTCAACTTCCATCATTTCTGTTGAAAGGTGAATTGTCTTCTCATTGCTTATTGGAAGTTACATGTCCCTTTCCTCTACTATTAAAACTGTATCTTTATCTATGGTTTTCAGAAGTTTTACAATTATGTGGCTGGATGTATTATATGCCTAGATGTATTTATCCTGTCATGGCGTCAACAGAATTCTTGAATCTATGTATGGATTTATGTTTTTAGTTAGCTCTGAAAAATTCTCTGCCATCATTCTCTTCAAATGTTGTTTTTGTCCCATTTTCTCTCTTTTATCTCCTTCTGGAAATATAAATATATACATGTTAATTTTTTTACTATGTCTAATATGAATCCTAACTTATTTTTAAACTTTCCTTCCATTTCTTTTCCTCTCCATGCTTCAACCTAGATATTTCCTACTGACCTATTTTCCAGTTCACCAATCTTCTCTTCAGTTTGCTGTGAAACCTATCAAGTTTTAATTTAAATCACTGTATGTTTCATTTCTACTACACTGATTACCTTAATCCAATCTGGGGTTGATTTGATTAGAATTGAGTTGAGTTTTGTGAGGGCTGGCCTATTTCCATTTGTCCTTACACCAAATGGTGTAGACTTTCAGGAGTTCCAATTAACTACCTGAGATATTTAACAGAGCCCTCCTTTTTATTGAGAACTGAACTCCAATTTTAGTTTCCCTTACCTGTGAGATTTCTGAAAGTTCTCTTTAACTTCTCTGCCTCTAGACAACTGCCTCCAAGAGAAAGGTAAAGCTGAATGCTGGGGGTTCACCTCTCAAAAAACCTATTTCTGTGACTCTTAGCCCCTTGAGTCCTTAATGATTTCATAGCTCTTATGCCTTCAAATAGATGAATTTATATTTTAATCAAGGTTTTCTAGTTGTTTTTAGCAGAAGATTTGGTATGATATAAACAAGTGCGTTAGAATCAGAAGTTTTATGCAAATTGTTTAGTATGTCAAATTTCTCAAAATATGCCACTGAATTTTTATTGGCATTCCACAAAACTTATAGATTAATTTAGGGAGAATTGACATCTTCAGAAATATTTTTTTTCATATTTGAACATGGTATATCTGTTTTTCAGGTCTTCTTGTCATACATTTTAATAAGAGTTTTAGAATTTTCTCCATGTAGATCTTGTGCATTACTTGTCAGATTAAATTCTAGAAACTTGATTTTCTTTTATTATTGTGAATGGTATCTTATATCATCTCTTCCAGCTAATTATTTTGAGTACAAAGGAATTCTGATTTTCAGAAAACAATCTTTTATTTAAGAAATACTAAATTATCTTATTAACACATATAGTTTGTCTATTTCCCCGACAGATTTTTATATAGGTGATCTCTAAACATTTACGGATTTATCTCTTCTCTTCCAATCCCATTAACTCATTTCTATTTATTTTCTTAATGCACTGGCCAGGAACTCCAGTAACATAAAAAACACTGTTAACCATCTTTACCTTATTCCTGATCTTAAATGGAATGCATGTAAAGTTTTTCCATTAATGTTTGCTTTAGGTTTCTGGGCACATATCCTTCATCAAATTAAAGACATTCTCTTTTATTATTTCTTAACAGATGTATATTAAATTTATGCTTTTTCTGAAAATGAACAAATCACATACCCAACTATTTTTAAATATATTAACTTTTTTAAAGAACTAATTTTGGGTTTTGATAATATCTACTCTCTAAGAGATTTCTGGCCTTATTATTTCCTTCCTTTTTGTTTACTCTGTAGCTCTTTTTCCAACTTCTGAATTAATATTTGTCTCATTAGTTACTGTATTAGTTTGCTAGGGCTGCTGTACTGAAGTATCACCGACTGGGTGGCTCAAACAACAGAAATTTATTTGTTCTCACAGTTCTGTAGACTCTAAGTCCAAGATCAAGGTATCAGCAGGGTTGGTTCCTTCTGAGAGTCGTGAAGGAAGGTTCTGTTCCAGGCCTCTCTCTCTGGCTGGAGATGGACAACTTCTCCCCTATGTCTTTACATCACCTTCCCTCTGTCCATGCCTATGTCCAAATTTCCCTTCTTATAAAACACCAATTATATTAGATTAGGGCCCACCCTACTGACCTCATTTTCATTTAACTCCATAAAGACACTATTTCCAAATTACTGTCACAGTTTGAAGTACTGGAGGATAGGACTTCAGTATATCCTTTTTTTTTGAGGGCGTGGGGAAGGAGACACAGTTCAGTCCATACCAATTACCAAAGTTTCTTACTTCCTGGTAAATATATTATAAGTTATAAATCTCACTTTAAGTATCTCACAAACTTTGAAGTGCAGCATTTCCATTAATATCTAATTATTTTATAATTCCTCTTACGATCTATGCTTGTAAGTGTGCAAACATTTGGGTCATTTTTAGCTATCTGACTGATATTTATTATATTTTATTCAGGTCAGAGATTATGGTCTGCATAATGATGATTTTTTGGAAGTTACTGAAGCACCCTTTGTGGCCTAGAACATGTAAATTTTAAGAAGGATCTGTGTGTGCTAGAAAAAAATGTGTAATTCTCTGCTGGATGGAGAATTCTATACATATCTATTAGGTTCACCATGACAATCATGTCATTAAAATATTTTATATCTTGTCCAAGTGGCAACATGGTGGACTCAGGTTCCAGACACCAGATACTGAGATTAGACATGGCAACTGCAGGCTTAGAGTCTCCACAACTTCAGTAAATCCAGGATCCAGATGCCAAAGTGTGGTGGGCCCTAGCCATCATTTTCTGCCTGATGGTGCTGCCTAGTATCCCAAGCAGACCCTATTTTGCACCCCTGCAGATGAACTGTTCAGCCTCCATAATGGTGATATGAACTGAATGGGCTTTTTAAGCATTTCCTGGATAGATCCAAGCTGCCTCAGAGAGTACAGTTTGCTAAGAAAATGGATATGCCAAAAACATTTTGCGACTGAGGAATGGTGGCTAAACTGTCTAAACATTAAAAAAGACATTACCAACAGTCCTGTGTTTCTTCCTGGGCATCTGGGGCCATAAAAACCATTTCTGATCAGATCTGTATTGACACCAGTAGGAATGCCCCCACAGAGATGCCTGCTGAAAATGTGCTCATCTACTGCGAAGTATGGGGATGGCTGCATGGGGGCTTTCCCTATGGAGCCTGGAATTTCTGGACCAAGAAAGGTCTCTGGTGGCCTCTATGATGCCCATGTAGGCTGTACGTCCTATTCTATCCCACAATGTGAGCACCATTTCAATGGCTCTCAGCTACCAGGTGATGGAGGTGAAGAGACACTCCCAAGTACAGCAAGACCTGTGAGCCTGGCTATACTCCTTCCTACAAAGAAAACGAGCACTACAGCTGCAGTTTCTACTATGTCCCTTAAGATCACAGCTGATATTTACAAGAATGGCCCAGTAGAGGGAACCTTCCCTGTGTATGCCAACTTCCTGCATGTCACAAATGAAATGAAGGGAGGCCACACCATCTGCATCCTGGACTGGAGAGTACAGAATGCCACCCCCTAATGGCTGGCTGTCAACTCTAGAAAACTGAGCAGAGTGACAATTTCTTCTTCAAATTCTCTAAGGAAAGGACTACGGTGGAATCAACTCAGAGATAGTGGACAGATTCTCATGTACTGATCAATACCAGAAAAAAAGTTAAGCCTACTGCGGCCTATCCAGCCTGCCCTGCACAAACTGTTTTTGTTTTTGCTTTTAATATGGCAGGTTGGGTTAAGGTGGATATGAGGGTGGAAATTCCTTTTATTTTTTTCAGTTCAGATAGGACTGAAGAGTTTAGACGGTGGCTATGACAAGACTAGACTAGGCCAAGCCTGTGTATACGATTTGAATTGATCCTTTCTGGGTTAAAAAGAGCTCTCTTACACAGAAAATAACTCCAAACCCTGGCTACATCTCAGCCTCATCAGTGGACTGAGCCTTACTGCTGACAAGGCAGAGCGCCCTTTAAATTTCCTAATAAGGACTTTCACAGAGACTAGTTCTACAAAGTGTCTGCTGCTCCAAAGCCTGCTACAACCAACCTCCAAACCTTCCCCAACCAATATCTCCAAGGAGCAAAACTGAATGAGAACGTGAAGGGTTTAAAGGAAAAACTGAATTCCTAACAAGGATTTAAATTTCCACATATATTCACTACCTCTTCCCAAGTAGTTATTTTTGAGGTTTGGAGTAAGTTAAGAGGAGAAATGGTAGACAGCCCTTTAAATGAAGAAAGCCACTTTTTCCTTTGGTCCCTAAATCTGTTGAATTTCCAGTGTTGCATACCCTCTCTGTTCTTTTCTGTAGCATGATTTTTTTTTTTTTTACCAGAAGCTTTATTTGCAATGAACCTGGGCTGATCATAGTATGAACAATTCTAACACTGGCTAGAACTGTTGTGCTAGTTGCAGAGTATAAATCCCAACAGAAATAGCTTAAAACAAAACTAGGTGGTCCCCACTAGGTACAGATTTAACTGACCTCTAATTCCCTTGGTGAAACTAGTTTGGGAGAAACCAGTTTTTATCAATTTTTAAAATCACTGCTCTACCAAATGTTTTAACACAGAATGGAATAATTATGCCATTAAAACGTTCCACCTTCAAAAAATAAACACTTCTAAGTCTCGATTTTTTTCATCTGCTTAATTTGAAAATTTTGGAGGAGAGTTAAAAGCTCTATCTTCAACTGTTGAAAGTTCTTGTATTCCCCTATGCAAATTCTATCAGTTGTTACTTTATATATTTTAAAGCTAATTTGTTAGATGAACATGTATTCCACGATTACTATAGCTTCTTTCATTAATTTATAACACTTGTAATTGATTAGAACACAGATAAAGAAAATAAAACAAAGGTAGAGTTAAACACAATTATAAACTGAACAAAATACAACTGAAACTGAGATGAAGAAATAGAACATTGGAGCAACGCTGAAACCCCCCATGTGCCCCACCTGACCACAACTTCCACCTTCCCGCTAGAGATAACCATTACCCTGACTTTTGTGATAAAATCAAATCATATGCATTTTTTCCTTATGTTGCCTCCTTCACTCAACATACAGTTAGATTTTGGAAACAAGATTATTCTAGCCTCATAAAATGAGTTGGGCAGTGGTCCCTCTTTTTCTGTTATCTGAGAAAGTTTAAATTTAGAATTGCTTCTTCCTTAAATGATTCACAGAACACGCAAATTAGTACATCCCAACCTGGAAGAATTTTTTAATGATTTTTAAAATAGATGATACACTTACATGTTTCAGAAGTCAAAACAAAATAAAAAGGCTTCCACTTAGAAGTGTCACTCACACTCTGCATGTACCCCATTCCCTCTTGTCCCTTTAAAATGTCACTTTATGAAAATACAAGTAAGAATCATAATATTTCTACCTCTTTTTAACAAAATATAGTGTACTATATATCAGGTTGGCCAAAAAGTTCACTGGGGATGTTAGAGAAAAACCCCAACAAACTTTTTGACCAACCCAATATATTCCCCTGCATCTGATTTTTTCACTTTACAATGTATCCTGGAGATTTCTCCAAAGAAGTACACTGAACTTTTTTTTTATGGCAGCTACGCAGCATTAGATAGACCATAACTTAGTCGATCCACTGATGGGTACTTGTGTTGCATTTTTTTTTAAATATTTATTTATTTATTTTGGCTGCACTGGGTCTTAGACGCGGCACACAGGAACTTAGTTGCAGCATGCAGGATCTAGTTCCCCAACCAGGGATCGAACCTGGGCCCCCTGCATTTGGAGCACGCAGTCTTACTCACTGGACCACCAGGGAAGTCCCTATTTTATTTTTTATACTTGAACATTTGATACATTTGTACTTTCTCCTATTATATGGTATGAATTTTAATTGGATCCACAAATGGACTTTTCCAATTGGCTACCCAGTTGTCTCAAAGATCTAAGTTTCTACCTTGAGAAGCTAGAAGAACATGAATAAATTAAACCCAAGGAAGTATTGATAGAAGAAAGGAAATAACAAACATTTTAAAACCGCTTAACTTTTTTAAAAAATTTTTAAGTAAAAAGAAGACAAAAATATAGACAATTCACAAAGCCAAAGTAGCTTTGTTCAATAATTAACAACACTGAAAAACCTCTACGTGACTGATCAAGAGAAATAAAACATAAATTATAAATATCCACAATAAAAGAGAATATCGCCTTGTATTCCACAGACATAAAAAAAATAAAAGAGGGCTTCCCTGGTGGTGCAGTGGTTGAGAGTCCGCCTGCCGATGCAGGGGACACGGGTTTGTGCCCCAGTCCGGGAGGATCCCACATGCCGCGGAGCGGCTTGGCCCGTGAGCCATGGCCACTGAGCCTGTGCGTCCGGAGCCTGTGCTCCGCAACGGGAGAGGCCACAACAGTGAGAGGCCCGTGTACAGCAAAAAAAAACCAAAAAAAACAAACAAAAAAACCCCCACAGAGATATTATGAAAACCCTTATACATTTGAAAACTTAAATGAAATACACAAATTCCATGAAACACAAAACTTACTGAAGCTGACAAAAGATGAACTAGAAAACCTTAATAGCTCTATAACTACCAAGAAGTTAAATTAGTAGGATTCAATGCCCCACAAGGAAAAACTCAAGTCCAGATGGCATCACTGCTAAATTTTATCAAGCATTTAAAGAAATAAATAAATAAAAATAAATATTCACAATTTTTTCTGAAAAAGAGTAAACACTCCCCAATTCATTTTATAAGTCCAGCATAACCCTGATGTCAATATTTGACACAGACATGATAAAAAAAAGAAAATTGTAGGTCAACATTCCCCACGAATATAGATATGAAAACAGTTAAAATATTAAGGAACTGAATAGAGCCATATCTCAAAAGGATAGTAAGTCATGACCAAATGGAGTTTATCCCAGGGATTAGTTTAATATTTGAAAATCAATCTATATAAAACCAAAGGCATAATTCATGAAAGAAATAATTGACATACCTGATAAAGACATATCTGATAAAGGACTGTTACCTAAAATACAGGAAAAAAATAACTCTTAAAATTCAACAATAAGAAAACAAACCAGGAGAGGAGGAAGATGGCAGAAGAGTAAGACACAGAGATCACCTTCTGCCCCACAGATACATCAGAAATACAACTACATGTGAAACAACTCCTATAGAACACCTACTGAATGCTGGCAGAAGACCTCAGACCTCCCAAAAGGCAAGAAACTCCCCACGTACCTGGGTAGCACAAAAGAAAAAGGAATAAACAGAGACAAAAGAACAGGGACGGGACCTGCAGTGGGATGGAGCTGTGAAGGAGGAAAGGTTTCCACACACTAGGAAGCCCCTTCACAGGTGGAGACTGCGGGTGGCGGAGGCTGAAACCTTCGGAGCCGTGGCGGAGAGCACAGCAACATGGGTGCGGAGGGCAAAGCGGAGAGATCCCAATCAGAGGATCGGTGCCGACCGGCACTCACCAGGCCGAGAGGCTTGTCTGCTCGCCTGCCGGGGCGGGCGGGGCTGGGAGCTGAGGCTCGGGAGCGCAGGGAGAGGACTGGGGTTGGCAGCGAGAACACAGCCTGCAGGGGGTTAGCGCACCACAGCTAGCCAGGAGGGAGTCCAGGGAAAAGTCTGGACCTGCGAAGAGGCAAGAGACTTTTTCTTCCCTCTCTGCTTCCTGGTGCGCGAGGGAGGGGATTAAGAACGCTGCTTAAAGGAGCTCCAGAGACGGGCGCGAGCCACGGCTAACAGCGCAGACCCCAGAAACGGGCATGAGACGCTAAAGCTGCTGCTGCCGCCACCAAGAAGCCTGTGTGCAAGCACAGGTCACTATCCACGCCGCCCCTCCCGGGAGGCTGTGCAGCCCGCAACTGCCAAGGTCCTGGGATCCAGGGACAACTTCCCCAAGAGAACGAACGGCGCACCTCAGACTGGTGCAACGTCACGCCGGGCTCTGCTGCCGCAGGCTCACCCCGCACTCCGTGCCCCTCCCTTCCCCCGGCCTGATTCAGCCCGAGCCCCCGAATCAGCGGATGCTTTAACCTCGTCCTGTCTGAGTGAAGAACAGACGCACTCTGGCAACCTACACGCAGAGGCGGGGCCAAATCCAAAACAGAACCCTGGAAGCTGTGCGAACAGAGAAAGGGAAATCTCTCCCAGCAGCCTCAGGAGCAGCGGATTAAATCTCCACAATCAACTTGATGTACCTGCATCTGTGGAATACATGAATAGACAACCAATCATCCCAAATTGAGGAGGTGGACTTTGAGAGCAAGATTTATTATTTCTTCCCCTTTTCCTCTTTTTGTGACTGTGTATGTGTATGCTTCTGTGTGAGATTTTGTCTGAATAGCTTTCCTTTCACCATTTATCCTAGGGTTCTATCCGTCCGTTTTTTGGGGGGTTTTTTGTTTTGTTTTGTTTTGTTTTTTTACTTTTTAAAGAAATTTTTCTCTTAACAATTATTTTTTATTTTAATAACTTTATTTTATTTTATCCTCTTCCTTCCTTCCTTCTTTCCTTCCTTTCTTCCTTTCCACTTTTTCTCCCTTTTATTCTGAGCCGTGTGGATGAAAGGCTCTTGGTGCTGCAGCCAGGAGAAAGTGCTGTGCCTCTGAGGTGGAGAGCCAACTTCAGGACACTGGTCCACAAGAGACCTCCCAGCTCCACATAATATCAAACGGCGAAAATCTCCCAGAGATCTCCATCTCAACACCAACACCCATCTTCACTCGACAGCCAGCAAGCTACAGTGCTGGACACACTATGCCAAACGACTAGCAAGACAGGAACACAAGCCCACCCATTAGCAGAGAGGCTGCCTAAAATCATAATAAGTCCACAGACACCCCAAAACACACCACCAGACGTGGACCTGCCCACTAGAGGGACAAGATCCAGCCTCATCCACAGGTACATGTAAAAGTATGAGATTAGAACACTCCCCCTAACACCATACACAAAAATAAGCTCAGAATGGATTAAAGACCTAAATGTAAGGCCAGACACTATCAAATTCTTAAGAGGAAAACATAGGCAGAACACTGTGACATAAATCACAGCAAGATCCTTTTTGACCCACCTCCTAAAGAAATGGAAATAAAAATAAAAAAAGCAACTGTACTCCAATAAAGATGTAAAAAAAAATTTTTTTAATTAAAAAACCATTCCATTAAAACATGAGTTAAAGATCCAATATAAACCTTACCAAAGATATACAGATGGCAAATAAGCAAATGAAAAGATGCTCAACATCATCTAGGGAACTGCAAGTTAAAACAACCATGAGATACCACTACACGCCTAACAGAATGGCCAAAATTCAAAATACTGACAACTCCTAAATGCTGGTGAGGATGCGGAGCAACAGGAACTCTCATTCTGCCAGTGGGAATGCAAAATGGTACAGCCGCTTTGGAAGAGAGTTTGTTGGTTTCTTACAAAACTTAAATAATGCTCTTACCATACGATCCAGCAATTCTGCTCCTTGGTATTTATGCAAATGAATTGAAAATTGATGTCCACACATCACATCAACCTGCACATGAACGTTTACAGCAGCTTTATTCATAATTGCCAAAACTTGGAAGAAAACAAAGATGTCCTTCAGTAGGTAAATGGGTAAATAAGCACTGGTACATTCAAACAATGAAATATTATTCAGTGGTAAAAGCAATAAAAAGACATGAAGGAAACAAAATGCCTATTACCACGTGGAATAAGCCAATATGAAAAGGCTACATTACTGTATGATTTCAACTCTATGACATTCAGGAAAAGGCAAAACTATGGAGACAGGAAAAAGATCACTGGTGGCCAGAGGTTAGGGGAAGGAAGGGATGGATTGGCAAAGCACAGAGGATTTTTAAGGCAGTGAAACGATTATGTATAATACTAAAATGTGGATAGGTTGTAACTATACATTTGTCCAAATCCATACAATATATAATACAACACCAAGAGTGAACCCTAATGTAAACTATAGACTTTAGCTGATGATGTGTCAATGTAGATCCATCAGTTGTAACATATATACCAGCTTGTGTGGTAGGCTGATAGTGGGAGAGGCTGCACATGTGCAAGGTCAACGGGTATATAGGAACTCTGTGTACTTTGCACTCGGTTTTGCTGTGGACATAGAACTGCTCTAAAAATCAAAGCCTATTAAAAAAGTCAATCAGGGCTTCCCTGATGGTGCAGTGGTTGAGGGTCTGCCTGCCAGTGCAGGGGACGCAGGTTCGTGTCCCGGTCCAGGAGGATCCCACATGCCGCGGAGTGGCTGGGCCTGTGAGCCATGGCCGCTGGGCCTGCGCGTCCGGAGCCTGTGCTCAGCGATGGGAGAGGCCACGGCAGTGAGAGACCCGGGTACCGCAAAAAAAAAAAAAAGTCAATCAAAGTAGCACACCGAATTTACATAATAAAAGAGCAAATCCATATGATTATTAAATTCTTAGCAAACTAGTAATAGAAGACAACTTCTTCAATCAGATAAAGGGTTCCCTCAAAAACACCTACAATTAACATCATACTTACTAGTCAAACACTAAATCCTTTCTCCCTGAATTCAGGAATAAAGTAAGGATATATATACCCTCATGACACCTATTCAACATTGTATTAGAGGTCCAAATTAGTATAATAAGTCAACATAAAGAAATAGAATGTATAAAGTCTGGAAAGTGAGAAGGACAGTATGATTGTCCTATTCTCAGACAATATGATTGTTTACACAGAACAACTAAGAAAGTAGCAACCAAAACAACAAAAAACTATTTAAATAATAATAAATGAATTTAGAAAATAAAGTCAGATACAAAAATGAGTGGTGTACATAGCACAGGGAGATCAGCTCAGTGCTTTGTGACCACCTAGAGGGGTGGGATAGGGAGGGTGGGAGGGAGATGCAAGAGGGAGGGGATATGGGAATATCTGTACACGTATAGCTGATTTACTTTGTTATACAGCAGAAACTAACAAACCATTGTAAAGCAGTTATACTCCAATAAAGATGTTAAAAAAAAAAAATGAGTGGTGTATCTACATACTAACAGCATACTATTTGAAATATAAAATTTTAAATGTCATTTACCATAGCATCAAAAAACATTAAAAATTTAGCAATAAATTTAACAAATTATGAACAAGACCTGTACACTAAAATTAAAAAAAATTTTGAGAAAAATTAAAATAGACCTTAAAAGACAAAGAAAAATTCCTTGTTCATGGACTACCTACTAGACTCATGATTGTTTAGATGTCAGTCCTCACAAAATTGATCTATAAACTGAATGCAAACTCAATTTCAATACCACTAGGCTTTCATGGAAACTGACACAGTGATTCTAAAATTTATATAATAATGCAAAAGTCTTCAAATAGTTAAGACAATTTTGCAAAAAGAACAAAGGAGGAGGACTTACACTCAGACTTCATTACATACTCTCAACTCTACAGTATAAAGCTACAGAATCAAGATTGTGTGGTACTGACATAAGAACAGACAAAGGTATCAGTGAAATAGAATAGAAAGAGCAGAAGTAGGTCAACATGTATACGGTCAACTGATTCTTTTGACAAAGGTACTGAAGTAATTCAATAGAGGAGAAACAGCCTTTTCAACAAATTGTGCTGAAACAACTGGATATCCATATGGAAAAAAATGAACCTCAATCCCTATCTCACATCATACATGAATTAATTTGAAATGAATCACCAATCTAACATAAGAGCTAAAATTATAAAGGTTTTAGGAAAAAAACATAGGTAAATATCTGTGACCTAGATATAAATAAGAATTTCTTATAAAGAACATGGAAAATAATAACCGTAAGAGAAAAAACTGATAAAATTAAACCACCAAAATTTAAAACTTCTGCTCATCAGAAGACATTTTTAAGAAAATTAACAGGCAAGCTATGCAGCCTTTGAGAAAATATTGACAAAACATACATCTGACAAAAGACATTTATAAATGTGAAGAATTCTTACAACTCAATGATGACACAAATACCTCATTTTTTTTAATGAGCAAAGAATGGTGAATAAGCACACAGAAACTCATCATTATGTTGATATATAACACAAATCCACATAACAATGCAATTTAAGACCATGAGATACTATTACACACCCATTAGAATGACTGAAATTTAAAAGACTAACAAAAAAATATTGGTGAGAACATGGAACTGGTGGGAATATAAAATGGTACAACCCCACTGGAAAAAATGTGCCAGTTTCTTTTAAATTTAAATGTGCACCTACCACTTAACATAGCAGTTCCACTCCTAGGTATTTATCCAAGGAAAATGAAAACATATTTCCATAAAAACTTGTACAAGAATATTCACATCAGTTTTAATCCTAACAGCCAAAAATGAGAAACAATACAAATGTTCATCAATAGAAGGATAGTGGTATATAGCTTACCAATCAGCAATAAAAAGTATTACTACATTTGATCACAAGAATAGATCTCACAGACATTATTCTGAGCAAAAGAGGCCAGACACAAAAGAGTACATATGGTATGATTTCCATTTATATGAAATTTTCAAACGGCCAAAACTAATCCATAGTTAAAATTTACAACAGTGGTTGCCATTTGATGGACGTTATGGGGAAGTAACAGGAAAGGGAACTTCTTAGGGTGATGGAAATGTTCTATAACTTGATAAGGGTGAATCCATTTGTCAAAACTCATGGAACTGTACATAAACAATTGGTGTTATTTCAACATATATACAATTTACCTCAAAAGATGTAAACAAACCAAATAAAAATTGCACTCCTAGTCTAGATGGACTCACCAGAGAATTTTTCCAAACATATAAGGAAATAATAATATTCTCAAACTCAGAAAATTGAGAAAGTGCAAATACTTCCCAAATTGTCTTATGAGCTAAGCATAACATTTTAAAAATATAAGGAAATTAAAAGATAGGTAAAATAAAGTTCAATCTTTTTCATGCACATAACAAAACAAATGGTAAACAAAATACTAGCAAATCAAAACCAACAATATACTAAAAGAATACATAAGGAACAACTGGATTGATATAGTAATCCAATATTGGTATATTTAAAAATTAATCAATATTATATCCACATTAACTAAATACAGAGGTCAAATCATATCATCAAAATAGATATAAAAAAAAGCTTTTAATAAAAGTTAACTCTAATGCATGATAAAAGCTCTCAACAGACTAGGACTAAAAGGAAAACTTCCTTTACCTAAAAAAGAGTAACTTCCTTAACCTAAAAAAAGAGTAACAATTCTTTTTTAAAAAGCTGTTGCAAACTTCATACTTACCCCTGAAATCACAAACCAGAAAAAAATTGATTTTCAACAACTGCACTTAATATTTTAAGGAAGAAACTCTCTATTGTAATAATATAGGAGAAAGAAATAACAAGTATAACTAAAGAAAGAAAAAAAGCTGTCATTATTTGGAAATGGTATGACTGTGTACATGAAAAGTCTTTTAAATTTATAAACTAGAATTAATAAGTTAATATATCAGATGCTTAAATACAAAATCACTACACAAAAATTAATTGTATTTCTAGTCTAGCAACATGGTTACAAAATGAAATCTAAAAATATCATTTACAGGCTCATCAACAAACATCAAAGACTGATAAATAAATTTAATGAAATATGAAAAAGAATTCTACATTAAAAACTACTAAAATTAATAAAAGTAACACATATAGGGTCAGCTGATTCACAATGGAGCTTCCTTTGCAATCAAATGTAGAAAAAGTAGTCTTTAAATAGATGATGCTGAGAAACCCACAAAGAATAAAATGAACCTTGACCTATACCTCACAAAACACAAAATAATACCAGATGGATCATAGACCTAAATGAAAAAGATTTTTTTTTTATAGATTACATAAGATAACAGAGGAAAATATCTTCATGACCTTCAGGGTAGAAAATAACTTTTTTAACGAACACAAAAAAGCACTAATCATAAAGAAAAGCTTAATTAAATGTACTTCACCAAAAACTAAGATCTTCTGTTCCATAAAAGATCTATACAGAGAGGGAAAAGCCAAGCCACACACAGGAAGACATTTTGTTTAATACACACACACACACACACACACACACACAACTTCCAACAAAGGACTTGTATCCAGAATATACCAGTAAGTCAGACAACCTACCCACCTGCTCCCACTCCCCCAATCCCAAAATGTGCACTTATGAAAAATGATATCCAAGTCATATGAAGTAATTTGAAAATGGGCTCAACTTTGTTATTAGGAAATGTAAAATGAAATCACAATCCAATACCACTACTCATCCACCAAAAAATGTCCAAAGTTTAAAAAATGATGCAAGTGTTGGTGAGGTTGTGAAGCAACTGGGACCTTAATACACTGTTGGTCGGAGTACAAATTGACAACCAATTGGGATATTATTTGGCACTACCAACTAAGACTAAATATGCCTAACATGCAACCCAGAAATTCCACTAGGGTTATATCAAACACAGATGAGTGCTTCTACCTCCCAAAAGACATGTACATGAATGTTCATAACAACATTATTAACAGTGGCCAAAAACTATAAACTTGAATACCTACCAACACTAGTATGGATAAAATACTTGTGGTATATTCATATAGAGGAATACTCTGAACCAATAAAAAACAAAAATGAATCACACAAACATAATATCGAGCAAAAGAAGACAGAAACAAAAGAATATATATAATTCCACTAATATAACATTCAAAAACAGGCAAAATAAATCTATAATTATAGAAGTCAGAATAGATGGTTAATGAGAAGGTGGTTATCCACATAGAGGGGGCAATGGGAGCCTATCTTGATCTGCATAATAGTTACAGAAGTTCATGCAAATGTACAAATCCATTAAGCTATGTGTGTATGTAACACAATTTTTTTAAGACCTCAAAATAAATGTATTTTCAGACAAAAAATGCAGATAATTTATCTCAGCAGACTTGGCAAAATACTAAAGGGAATTTTTAAGTCAAAAGGAAAATTATATCAAAGACAAGTATATGAATATAAATAAGTATGTGAATGTGAAGAGTAAGAAAAAATGTAAATACATGGGTAAAGCTAAAATGAATAGGGACACTATAATCGTATCTTTTGGGGTTTCAAATATATGTAGAGCTAATGACAATGAAAGGTAAATTTGGGTAAATGGGAACTGGCAAAATACAAATTTACCAAGAATACAAGTGGCAATCTCTAGGGAAACCAATAAAAGAGGGTACAACTCAGAAATGAATAGAAGGGGGAAAGAATAATTTAAAATACTCAGTTAATCCAAGAATTGAGAGAAACATAATACAGAATGGACAAGACAAACAGAAAACTAATAGTAATATGTAATGTAATTACATTAAATGTCAACTGACTACACTCCAATTAAGGATAAGACATCAGACTAGATCAAAAAATAAAAACTATATTCTACTTAACACTAAACATATAAAGTAAAAGCTGAAACTAACAGGGTGGAGCAAGATATTTAATGCAGAAGACTAATAAAAAGAGCTAGAATCATTCTACTAACATCAGATTAAGTAAAGTTTAACTCAAAAAGCATTACTTAGAGATAACAAGGATCATTGTATCATGATAAAAGAGTTAATCACTAGGGAGATATAATAACTTGATATTTGTTATCAGTGAAAACTGAAAAAAATAAGAAAGAAATAAGCAAATCCTCTCTCAGGAAATGAAATATCACACAGATAAAACAGTTAAGGATATGGAAGATTTAAATAAGATTAATGTCTTTTACCTAATTGATATTTACAGAACACTGCACAGCAAATTTCAAAGACTTGAAATCAGACAATGTATATTCTCTGACTGCTCTGGAATTACATTATAACTCAAAAACAGAAATATAACTAAAAACCCTCCAAATGCTTAGAAACAGAGCGATAAAGTTCTAAAATCATAGATCAAAAAAAACCATGACAGAAATTTAAAATCACATTGGAAATCACATTGTATTTTGAGGAAATCTATAATGAAAATATGACATATCAAAACTTTGCTATAGCTAAAGCTGCTTAGAGGAAAAAGTATAGCACATTTGAAAAGATTTAGAAATCAATGCTCTAAGCATCTAACTCAAAAAGTTAGAAAAAGAACAGCAAGTTGAAACCAAAGGGAGAAAGGAACGTTAAAAGATAAAAGCAGAAATTAATGAAACAGAAAATAAATCTACCATAGAAAAATACAAAGGGCAAATGTTAATTCATTGAAAAAATAACAGAATTGATAAACCGCTAAGTGTAACAAATGAAAAAAATGAGAAGTGCAAACGACCAATGTAGTAATAAATATGAAAAATCAGATGACATGGATGAACCTAGCAAAACTGACACATCTATACAAAATATCCAAATAGTTCAATTTCAATTTTAAAAATTAATTATATAATTTAAAACTCTCTCTCTAGGAACCTCCAGGCTCAAATGGCTTCACCAGTGAAATCTTCTAAGCATATAAGAAAGAAATAATAACAATCTTCTCAAACTCCTCTAAAGAACAGTAAAAAAGGAAATACCTCCCTCTTTTTATGAGGCCAGAATAACCAAGATACCAAAATCTGATCAGGATGTGATAAGTAGGAAAATTACAGGCCAATTTCTCTCAAAGATCCAAAACACACACAACACACACAAATAGCAAACTGAGTCCAAAGGTAAATTAAAAGGATAATACATCCCAACAAAGTTGGCTTATTTTCGAAATGCAAGGTTACTTTCACATTGAAAATAAACCAGTGTAACTCAACACATTAACAGAATAAAGGAGAAAAGCTGTGAGTGTCTCAAAAGATGCTGATAAAGCATTTTATTAAAATCCAAAACAATTCATGATTTTAAAAGTAAAATTAGCAAGGTTGCTGGGTATGAGGTCAATAAACAGAATTCAATTGTGTCTAACTACTAGCAAAAACAATTAGAAAATGAAACTTAACCAATAATTCTAATTAAAATAACATAAAGAATATCACATACCTAGGAATAAATCTGCTGAAAGATGTATAAATCCACTCTACTGAATGGAAACTACAAATCATTAGTGGGTTAAATTTATAAAGCCCTAAATAAATGAAGGCATATACCATGTTCATGGATTGGCTGACTCAATATTGTTAAGATGTCAATTATCTACAAAGTAATCTCTAGTTTCAGGGCAATCCTAATCAAAATTCCAGCAGATGTGTGGGTGCTGGGTGTGGATGTGGATTTTTATGAGTAGGTAAAAACTGAAACACTTATTCTAAAATTATATGAAAATATAAATGGCCAAGAACAGAGAAGAGGGAGGAAGTTAGAGTATACACACTACCAGATATCAAGACTTCTTAAACTAAAATAATTTAAGGCAGTGAGAGACAAACAGGCCAATGGAACAGAAGAGAGTACAGAAACATACTCAAACTTCAATGACATATGAAAAACAGAAATATCTTGGAAAAAAATTCCATGTAGAAAGACTTCATTCAGAAGTTTAATGATTTCTGATCAATGATATCAACTACAACACCAAGTAAATAATATTTCAGTTAAATTCTCTCACAGACTGTATAAAATAGCTTGCAAAACAATTATCAGATCTTCTATAAAATCTTTATCTCTTACCTCTCCAAAAGCCCCTCGACCAATCACCTTTAATATTTCAAAGTCTTCTCTATGTAATCGCATCTGTTTCACTTTAGAAGTAAATGGTTTAGCTGAAACAAAAAGGCAACATCAATTACTTAATGAACTGTGATACAAATTAGATATAAATAATGATATTTCTTACTTAAACAATAAAAATGAAAATAAGGATTAAGGATTACACCAAAGTATTTAATAGTCTCATCAAACTATATTGAGAAAAAACAGATTTAATTTCCATATGATGTTTATTTCTTATATATGAATTATATTTTGGGTGAGAAACATTTTTTTAAACACCAAATAATGCAAAGTACTAGTGATGTACAAATCAGACCAATTTATTCTCATTTTAAACATTCCGTGTATTCTAACTCAATGCTAGATACATATTTTAGCACAAAGGTCCAAGAAGTAAAAGCAAATTTCTTGGCACCACAGAGAAATTCAGAAATCCCCACCAAGTAAATTAATATTTGTCACACTCATTCATTTATTGATCATTTTAACACGCCTTTAGCAAGAGCTGACATTATACAAAGTATGGTGGCAATTACTGGAGTTTAAAACAAATATAATTACAATATGGTACCTTCATTCAAGAACTTCTCAGTCTTCAGAAATAGATACAGTATGTACACACATATAACACCGTAATGTGATAAAAGTTTCTAATAGAGATAAATACAAAGTGCTTCAGGATCAGTGAAAATGGAACCCTAATTCTCTTGTAAGAACACTGTTTCACAGAGGAACTAACGTTGGATCTGGACCTTGAGGACTAAGTAGACGTTTGCTAATTTGCCTGTTTGCAATGTACTATAAATATTCCCAACAGAGGGAGCAATATAAGCAAATGAAGAGAGACAAGAAAGTGAACTTGGGTGATAATGGTAAATAATCCACTGTTGTTATAGAATTATAAGAAGAAATACAAAGAAATCAGGGCTAGAAAATGGAAAATGGAAGTGGCCTTGGATGCCATGCAAGGAACTTAGACATTATTCTATTAATTATAGGGAACATATTGACATTTTTTTTTAAATTATAAAACCAACTACATGTTCTGCTGCCTTAAGAGAAATTTAGACCTGTCTCCTTTCCTCCCCTCATGTCCCTCCTTATTCTCACACAAAAAGAAGTTAATACAATTAAATAGTCACTGTATATGGGTACAGCTCTCTTCTCTTTCCTACCATGCACAAGAGTGTGGAAGATCAAAGGGATGTATTTGAGCATTAGAAAGGGAAAGAGACACAGCAGGCCTTACCACTTGCTTTGGTCTAAAGGTATTTAGCCCTAACTACCAATACTTTAGGAAAGAGGGGTATTCCACATTGCAAAACCCAGTCTACTAGAGATTTCTGCATTGGTGTTTTAGATTATAAGGAAAGGAAATAGAGATTGAATCTCTATTTGGAATTCACACAACAGAAAAGATGATCAAAGAAACAGATCAAATTTGAATAAAGGTATAAAGGATCTCATACCGTAAGAGAGAGAAGATGTAAAACCATGGCAGCCAGGAAGTGAACATTTTGATAAAATGACCAAGACATCTTGGTTTTGAACAAACTGGACTGGACAAACGGTGAGACTGTGGCAACTGGGATTCAGTCAGGGTCCTAACAGGAAATAAATTATCCCAATCTGAGGAAGGCTTATTTACAAATAGACTATTTACAAAGGTATAGGTGGGTTATAAGGGAATGGCAAGGAAGAGTGAAATCATCTTGAGACTAGTGTCCCTCCCTTTCCCAGCTTCTACACAAGCATATCAGGAATACTTGGTTAAGAATAGTACACATAGAAATGTGTAAATTAAAAATAAAGATGTGGAGCCAGCCAGTGTGAGAAGAGTGCTAGGCTAGTTGCTAGCTAGAGCTGGAAAATATCACAAAGCAGCCTACATTACACTTAACAGTTCTTTACTTCTTTTACTTCACTGTTTATTACCCTGACTCCCTCAAGATTTCCAAATACCTTAATCCAAATAGACAGTATGTTCTATATCTTTGTCTCGTTCTGACCCTAAATGCAAACAGCACTTCATCACAGACAACTATGTTTATTCTTAAAGAATAATTCTGTGTATACCTTCCTCTGGGTAACATCCTACTTATCTAAAAGGTTAGAAATCTAGGTATTTCAATCCTCTAAAACATTACCGTAAAGCAGGGAAAGAAACTCTTTTTTAAAACTAGAGTAACTGAAATACAATTCAGGTAAGCAAATGATTGTTGAAACAATCTTTTAGCAAGGTACAAAGGATAACAATATGTCAAAATATAAATGATGTTATCTTTCCATGCAATAGTATACACCCTGAAAGCACCAAGCAAATGAATACTGTTAAATCATGCATAATTAGGATTAAGGATTTTATGAGCTATCCACGCTTTATGGGAGCCTGTAGTATTAACATAAACTAAAAGAATAATTCTGTCCATTCTTTACTTCCTAGAACCTGCTAGTAAAAATCCCATTTCTTTGACATAGCAAAATTATTCTATTTTCAGACATTCAAAAATGAGTTAAGTCACAAATTTCTTCAGAAGGCTCATAGTTTACTAATTATTTATTCAATTCACTCAAAAAGTAACTTTGAATACCCGCTATATGCCAAGCATTTTATAAGATGTTAGAAGTACGAAGATAAATAAAATAGTCCCTGTCCTCAAGTAAACAAATTATGCAATAAGTGTTACCCTCCCATTTTAAATTTTCAGTGTGTTTAAAACAGACTTACACCCAAAAAATTATGCTCACATTACAAGAAATGAGAGAAATGCAAATAAACTTACTGCTAATATTCTATTATTTAACAACCAAACATGCCAAAAATAAAAAACCTGAAACCACCAAGTGTTTGCCGGAGTACGAATAACAGGTATTCTCACACATAACTGGTAGGACTGTTAATTACAACCTCTGTGGACAAGATTTGGTTTTCTTTTTCATTCTCTTAACATGACATTTTACTTAAAAAGATTTTAGAAGCTGATATATCTTTGTATACCTTGAGATAAACGTTACCTGGTTATAACGTAATTTTTTAATATATAGATGAAATTGCTTTGCTTTGATTTTACTTAGGAATCTTACATTTGTGTTTATAAACAATTCTGGTTTACAATTATATTTTTTCTATACTATCGTCATCTGGTTTGGTACCAATAATAAACCAACCTCATTAACTATGTTGAGTAGCTTCCTTTCCTTTTCTTTTCTCTAAAATAAAATAATTCCAGGTTTTTCAAAGATCTCAATGTGAAAAACAAAACTACAAACCTTTTAGAAGACAATAAAGGAGAATATGACTATAAGGTCTGCTAAAACTTGCCAGTGAAACATCTTGCACGTGTCATTTTGTTGGATTTTTAATATTTCTCTTCTTTCACACTGTCATTTTCATTTTTCTATTTCTACCTGTGACAACTGTATTAATTATATTTTTCTAAGAAATTATATATTGCACTGAAATTTTCAAATTTATTGGAATAGGGTGACAATATTCTTCTCTTTATAAAACTCTACTATATGAATAGGTTTGATCCCTTTTTAGTTACTAATATTATATATTTAGGTCTATTTTCATTATTTTTCTTTACTAATATTGCTGGAAAGTTTGCATATTTTACAACTATTTTTCCAAATATACATTATTTAGACTTGTTTATCCTTTCTAAAATTCTGTGGAGTTTTCTCTTCTGTTTTAGTAGGTTCTTACCTGAATTTACATAAAATTTCAAAAAAAGTAAATAAAGGCTAATGTTAACCCTCGGCTCTCTCCCACCAAAAAATCAATATAGCCATACTGATATTAGATGAAAGAGGTATTGGGTGGGGAGGCATTAGTGGAATAGAAATTAAAAGGAGTCATACATAATGATTTAAAAAAAACCCAGCTGAAATTAACCAGGACACAATAAGTCTAAACATGTATACACCCAACAACATAACCTCCAAATGTGTAAAGCCAAATTGACAGACATAAAAGAAGAAATAAACTCACCTTCCTAAAGGGAGATTTTACTCTCTCTCTCAGTAACTCATAGCCCAAGCAGACCAAAACACAAACAATTTTTTTAGTGTATTGAGTGGCATACATGTAACACTCCACCTATGAGGTGAAGAATTAATTTTCAAACACACACTGAACCTCTACAAATTTTTATAATATGCAAGGCATAAAACTACCTCCAACAAAATTCAAAGTATTGGGAACACAAAAATAAAATTCTATGAGTACTATGCAATTAATACAATTAGAAATCAAGAACAGAAAGACCAGAGGAAAGCCCATAAGCTCTGAAATCGGACAATAATTTTGAAGAAGAAAGTAATAAGGTAATTAGAAAATATTCAGAACTACTTAATAAAAATATTACATATCAAGACTTCTAGAATATAACTGGGGGGGAGGGGAAAGCCCTCAATATTTATACTGGGAAAGAAGGAAGGCTGAAAATTTAGGTGTCAAATATGTTAAGGTCAGATCAAGAGACTAAAATCAAAGTAGAAGGAAAAACAAATATAAGGAAGAAAAAAATTAAATTAATTAATTAATTAATATCACTTACAACTACACATCTGCCAAAGACAGATAACTGGACTCTAATCACAAGGAAATAATCAGACAAACTTAAATTCAGGAACAATCTATAAAATAACTGGCCTGTGGTATGACAAGTTTCAAGACACAACAAGGACACTGAAAGACAAAAAATGTCTAAAGAACTGCTCCAGATTAAAAGATTCTAAAGAGACATTAAAACTAAATGCAGGGCTTCCCTGGTGGCGCAGTGGTTGAGAGTCCGCCTGCCGATGCAGGGGACACGGGTTCGTGCCCCGGTCCGGGAGGACCCCACATGCCGTGGAGCGGCTGGGCCCGTGAGCCGTGGCCACTGAGCCTGCGCGTCCGGAGCCTGTGCTCCGCAACGGGAGAGGCCACAACAGTGAGAGGCCCGCGTACCACACACACACACACACACAAAAAAAAAACGAAAAACTAAATGCAGAATTCCCTGGCGATCCAGTGGTTAGGACTCCACCCTTTCACTGACAAGAGTGCGGGTTCTACCCCGGGTTGGAGAACTAAGATCTCGCAAGCCACATAGCATGGCCAAAAAATAAATAAATTAAATAAAATAAAAACTAAATGCAGGCTTCCCTGGTGGCGCAGGGGTTGAGAATCTGCCTGCCAATGCAGGGGATGTGGGTTCGAGCCCTGATCTGGGAAGATCCCACATGCCACGGAGCAACTAGGCCCGTGAGCCACAACTACTGAGCCTGCACGTCTGGAGCCTGCGCTCCGCAACGAGAGGCCGTGACAGTGAGAAGCCCACGCACCGCGATGAAGAGTGGCCCCTGCTCGCCGCAACTAGAGAAAGCCCTCGCACAGAAACGAAGACCCAACACAGCCAAAAATAAAAAAAATAAATAAAATATTGAATACATAACTACTTTAAAAAAAAAAACTAAATGCAATGTGTAATAATAGACTGGAACTCATAGCCAAAAATAATAAACATTGCTATAAAGGATATTATTGGGATAACTGGTGAAATTTCAATATTAAATATGTATTACATAATGTATCAGGGTTAAATTTGCTAAATTACTAATTGTACTGTGGAGATATCTAAGAGAATGCTTTCATTTCTGAGAAAACAGATGTCGAAGTATGTACAGGTAAGGAGTCAGGATATCTATACACATAAGAATGAACATAGATCCTTATTTTATACCAAATACAAAAATTAACTCAAAGTGCATCGAAGATCTCAACTTAAAAGTTAAAACTATAAATACTTGTAGAAGAAAACATAGGGGAAAATCTTCATGGCAACAATTTCGTGCACATGACACAAAAAGCACAGGCAATAAAAGAAAAAAATAGATAAACTGGTTTCATCAAAATTTAAAACTTTTGTACATCAAAGTTTAGTATTAAAGAGAGAAATATAAAAACCTACAGAATGGTGAAAAATATTTGCAAATCATATATTTGAAAAAGAATTAATACTAGAACATATAAAGAACTCCTACAACTCAACAATTGAAAAACAGCCCTATTAAAAAATGGGCAAAGGTTTGATTAAATATTTCTCCAAAGATATACAAATAGCCAAAAAGCACATGAAAAGTTACTAAACACCAATAATTAGGGAAATGGAAACCAAAACCACAATGAGATATCACTTCACACCCTCTAGGATAGCTATAAATAATAATAACAATAATAATAAAAAATAAGTAAATTTTACAAAACAGAAAATAACAAGTGTTGACAAGGATTTAGAGAAACTGGAACCCTCATGCATTACTGGTGGGAATGTAAAATACTTTTTATGTATGAATGTAAAAAGCTATTTTGGAAAAGTTTGGCAGTTCCTCAAAAAACTGAACATAGATTTACCTTATGACCCAGCAGTTCTATTTTTAGATATATATCCAAAGGAATTGAAAAAAGGGATTCCAATAGATCCCTGTACACCAATGTTTATTACAGCATTATTCACAATAGCCAAAGGTCCATCAACAGATGAATGGATAAACAAAATGTGGTATACACATACAACAACAGTTCAACCTAAAAAAGAAATAAAAGTCTGATACATGCTCCAACATGGATGAATGTTGAAAACATTATGATAAATTGTTAAAAGAAATAAGCCAGACATAAAAAGGCAATTCTTGTTTGACTCACCTTATATGAAATATCTAGAACAGGCAAATTCATAGAGACAGAAAATAGATTAAAGGTTACCAGGTGCTGGAGGGAGAGTGGAAAATGGGGAGTCATTGCTTAATGGTTATAGAATTTCTCTTTGGGATGATGAAAAGTTGTAGAAATAGACAGTGGTGATGGTTGCACAACACTGTGAATGTAATTAATGCCAATAAATTGTATGGTTAAAATGGCAATTTTGTATTACATACAGTTGGCCCTTGAACAACACGGGTTTGAACTGCAAAGGGCCACTTACAAGCGGATTTTTTTCAATAAATACATACTGCAGTACTACACTATCTGCAGTTGGTTCTGAACCTCTGATGCAGAATCGCAGATGCAGATGGCCCACTATAAAGTTATAGGTGCATCTTCCACTGTGCAGGGGTCAGCACCCTTAATCTCCACATTGTCAATTGTACTTTACCACAACTTTTTTAAATTAATAAGATAAAACAGTAAGATAATACCACTGAATTGCATACTTCAAATGAGTGAATTGTTTACTCTGTGAATTATATTTCAATAAAGCTTTTTAAGGAAGAAACCTTAACATACACACACACACAGACACACAGACACACAGACACACACACACATACACACACACACACACACAGTTTGACAAGATGGGTTTCTTACCATGGCTGTTACTCCCAGACTCTAACTCTCCCCCTTCCTTAAGAGAATCTAAGCTGGGGGGAAGTATTATCTTTGTCTTACAGGAAACCACCAGAAGAGAAAAACAAGAGGCCACCAGACCTGGTTAGAACTGGTGAAACCCAAGATGGTGAGAGACCTGACCTCCAGTAGACCCTGAGCCTCATTACACGTTCACTGTAATACATTAGCATGCTAAATGACACACCCACCAACAGCCATGACAGGAAGTACCGGACCATAGCAGGAAGAAAAGGAGGTGGCATACAGTTCCAGGAAGAACACTGCCTATTCCAGTAAAACCAATGCATGTGCCTCCCCCTCATTAACCCTACGTTTAAAAATCTCGCCTTGACTGCTCCCCCTAAAAGAAACTGATTTGCGAACTAAGTTCCTGCTTCTCCGTTCTCTGGCCATTGAACAAAGCTTGTGCTGTTTCAGTCTCAGCAATGGTTTGGTTACTGGCTGTGTAAATCCTCACGGGAAAAGACTCTCCCCCCACACCGCACCCCCACTGAGGCAGGGGGCTTTGACCAGACTGGGGCCCAAGTGGGGGTCCACAGAGACAATCCAGCAATGGGTTGATACATAAAGGCCTTATTAGAACTGAAAATGGAGCATAACTATAATTCAGATAAATTATAACATCAATCTCCAATACTTAAAAGGAGCTTTGATTTCTACTATATCTCAGGGTCACAAAACAAAGGTATTAGTAATACATACTTCAAGTTCCTCCGAAGGATAAAGCAGAAGTCCCAAAAAAAAGTTGCTGCAGAGCTAACACTTAAGGTATATTATACCTATTATTATAATCTGTGGTACAAATAAGCAACAATAACTATTAAATCTATAGAGGGGTATATACGTATCTTATGATACTCAGATAGTACAAAGAAAATGAACCCAAACAAAGTTAAAAGCTGTACAATTTATTACTGAGCACTCCATTCACAATGTCTGAGACAGTTTAAAAGATGCCCTAACACATTATTAGAGCTGAGGGTCAGATACTAAATGTAATCATGAAATAGAATGAGATGATTCACAATTTCAACTACTGGAACATTTATTTCTATATTGCATTTGAAATTTTTGATTATACACTCAATTTACTGCCAAAAGTTCATTAGCACTATCTAACAAAAATGCTTTATTTATTTATTTATTTATGTCTGCGTTGGGTCTTCGTTGCTGTGTGTAGGCTTTCTCTAGTTGCAGTGAGTGGGGGGCTTCTCTTTGTTGCAGAGCACAGGCTCTAGGTACACAGGCTTCAGTAGTTGTGGCACGCAGGCTCAGTAGTTGTGGCTTGCAGGCTCACTGATTGTGGTGCACAGGCTTAGTTGCTCTGCGGCATGTGGGATCTTCCCGGACCAGGGCTCGAACCCATGTCCCCTGCATTGGCAGGCGGATTCTTAACCACTGCACCACCAGGGAAGTCCCCAAAAATGCTTTATACAAAGATATGTAAAAAAAGAATCATGAATTCTATCTACCAAAAGGCCATTTCAGGCACTTGGTGTAATTTAAATAATTTTGGCTATATAAGACTAGTTGCAAAAACTCTGTATTCATTACAGTAATTTTCAAAGAATTAATAATCACTACACTACTGTCCTTGACAAAAATCAAGGCAATATAAGGGCCCAATCCAGTCTGCTGTACTGCTAAACAATGGCTATGTCTATACTGAATGCTATATTCAGTGACCTTTCACAAAGTACTACACCATCTAATGATAACAATATGTTGACTTTCTTTAGTGCTGTCCAGTTCAGTGCTTTCACTTGTGGCACATACTTTCTGAAATCTGTGCCACGCCACCTCGCTCTCCTTTCTCTGAAAATCTCCCCTAGAATCTCAGGGGAAGGTTAAGTATATACTGTGGGGCCACACTTCACAGGTCAGAGTAAAGTGATCCAGAGTAGAAAATTGACCAAAGCTGTGGAACAAATAATTTACAACTGAACTCAGAAAGACTTAGTCTCTGCAAGTGGTTATAAGAATTAACATAAAAACTCAGTAGTTATTGGGGTAAGCGTTCTACCACAAGGCTAAAAGCTGGGGAGAAAATTAGTTCTGCAGAAAAATACCAAGCACATGCATGAAGAGAAGGAGAGATGAATGACAAGTATTATTATTCCCATTTTACAGAAAAGAAAACAGGTTCAGAAAGGTAAAATAAATTCTGAAGATTACTAGTAAGTGGTACTAATAGGATTGAAGCTCTTATCTGTCAGGCTCCAAAGCCTTTCCAATATAACATGTCTCTTTCTTCCCAAAAGTTCTGAAATTAACACAGATACTGGAATTTAAGAAATCAAATATGAAATAATTCTAAGTTAAAAAAACTCTCTGAAGCTGGAAAGAAAGCATATTTCTATCTGAGCCACTCACATACTGCCTGGTTCACTGTACACTGATAAACGAATGGATAAATGAATGAATGATTCTAAAGTAAAAAGAATTCAAAGTTTCAATATGACATGCCAGGTATACCTTGCAAGGCATACCCTTTTCCCTGCTGAATGTAGCCCAAGATCTAAACATGGAGTCTCCTTCAGTCCTCCCCTCCAGCCTGCCTCCTCCCAACAGCTACTGTCCAGGCCTCATGGGAACAGTCTGCTGGTTTCAAACCACTGGTAATATTAGCTGCCATGGCTTGAGAAAGGAACCTAGTTAGTGGTTCCAACAGAAAAAGAAAGTGGAAAGTGAGAAGATGAAGAATAAAAACAAAGACAGAGCCTGAAGGCATAAAGAGGCCTAGAAGAGAACAGCGAGTACTGGAGCAAGAGATTTTAACCTTCCCTTCATCCATGATTCTGCTTCCTCCCTTTCCTCTCAGATTTCTCCAGTGGGTGTCCATCCTTCCATGTGTCCTCTCCCTTATCCTTTCTACTGCATGTCCTTCCACTATGGATGCTGATACTAATCTGCAGTGGAGGAACATGAGAATCAGGGACCAAAACTAAGGCAGGGAGAAAATCCATGCAAAAGGGAGGGAGGAAGAGAAATACGAGGGAGCAATGACAAAGGAATAGTTACTGAAGTCACATTAAACTTTTACCAATTTTATCAGGTTTTATGTCTATATTTTACAAATAAAATATACAATGTAGTTTTAACTTAATATATAGTAAATTATGAAATATACTGCAACTGTATACTAATCACCTGTACAAAGAACAAAATTACAAGTGGTATGTTTCTGAGATGTTTAGCAATGACAGGAAGACAAGTGTAGCACTGTGTTATTCATTTTTAAGCCCATAAAATAGTATCTTTGACAGAGTATTTTTTAATTTTTTAAATAACTGATTACTGAAAGAAGTTTCCAAATAGTCCATACGTGTTTATGGTTTTGGCACCTTAACAGGCAAAGGTAACAGGGATCCACACACATAAAACCATGCAACAAACCCACAGAAATGCTGAATAAGAGACACCCATGAGAAATTTTAAATATACATTCAAACTCAAAAAACAGAGAGAGAGAGAGAGAGAGAGAGAGAGAGAGACATGGGGAAATTCCCAAGAGCCAGAAATAAAGAAGTCCAATCAAAACACAGGTGCAGATGCTGCAAAAAGCATAATATTGGTCCTGGGCACAGTCGCTAACAGATCCACAGGAAACATGCGGGTATTGCTCATGACCCAAGAGGGGGAAAAGAATGGAATCAATACTCCTGATTAAAATCAGGACCCAGGACCCTTTCTCCACGTAAGGGAATAACAAAAATTCTGACTCTTGGTTTAGGTGAGCAGCCCAGGATGGAGTGGGGGGTAATGTAATGGGGGAGCATGTGACAGTTTGGAGTCTGAATTTATACTGCTCATGTGGCAAAGGAATCCTCAGCCAAGAAATTAGTATTAAATCTAGTCCCAACCCCACAGAGCAAAGCACTCAGAGAGAGGAGCACTCAACCCAGAAAAATGTACCCCAATCAAAAGTGAGCTCGCAATCTAAAAATTTAAACCACATGAGGAAATAGTCCACCATAGTGTAAAGTAGGCAATTGAAACAAACAGGAACATTAGTACCCCCAAGAACTCAAGAGAATAGTATGATCTAAAAAACACCATAAAATAAGTGGATAATGATGACTAAGAGATAGAATATAAATGATAAAACAGATACAAAAATCTACCAAAAAAGTCAAGAAATTAAAGGTATAGTCATTGAAATTTAATGTTATTTTAAATAGTAACATGTGCATATATGATAAAATAATGAATTTAAATCACCAATTTACTTCTCTATATGCTGTTTATAACTACTCAAACCTTATTTAAAATAAAAAAAAAACCTCTTAATCAATAACTCAAAAAAAGGGAGAGTTTACAGAGAGATCACAGACTACTTCAAGAATATGGTATAAGGCTATGAACTCCTCCCAAAGAAAAAGCACAGGGCTTCCCTGGTGGCGCAGTGGTTGAGAGTCCGCCTGCTGATGCAGGGCACACGGGTTCGTGCCCCGGTCCGGGAAGATCCCACATGCCACGGAGTGGCTGGGCCCGTGAGCCATGGCCGCTGAGCCTGTGTGTCCGGAGCCTGTGCTCCACAACGGGAGAGGCCACAACAGTGAGAGGCCCGCGTACCGCAAAAAAAAAAAAAAAAAAAAAAAAAAGAAAAACAAAGAAAAAGCACATATACCTCAAATTTTATATATCATACAGAAAGATTACTAAATACTTCATAATCCTAGATTCAGAAATGATGTTCTACCAATGTATGGATACCAAGGGGGAAAGGGGTGGGGTGGGAGGAACTGGGAGATTGGGATTGACATATATACAGTACTATGTAAAAAATTGATAAATAATGATAACCTACTGTATAGCACAGGGAACTCTACTTAATGCACTGTGGTGTCCTAAATGGGAGGGAAACCCAAAAGGGAGGGGATATATGTATATGTATGGCTGATTCATTTTGCTGTGCAGTAGAAGCTAGCACAACATTGTAAAGCAACTATACTCCAATAAAAATTAATTTAAAATAAAAGAAGAGAACTACCATACAACCCAGCAATCCCACTACTGGGCATATACCCTGAGAAAACCAAAATTCAAAAAGAGTCATGTACTACAATGTTCATTGCAGCTCTATTTACAATAGCCCGGAGATGGAAAGAACCTAAGTGACCATCATCGGACGAATGGATAAAGAAGATGTGGCACATATATACAATGGAATATTACTCAGCCATAAAAAGAAACGAAATTGGGTTATTTGTCGTGAGGTGGATGGACCTAGAGTCTGTCATACAGAGTGAAGTCAGAAAGAGAAAAACAAATACCATATGCTAACACATATATATGGAATCTAAAAAAAAAAAAAAATGGCTATGAAGAACCTAGGGACAGGACAGGAATAAAGACGCAGACATAGAGAATGGACTTGAGGACACGGGGAGGGGGAAGGGTAAGCTGGGACGAAGTGAGAGAGTGGCATGGACTTATACATATTACCAAATATAAAATAGATAGCTAGTAGGAAGCAGCCACATAGCACAGGGAGATCAGCTCAGTGCTTTGTGACCACCTAGAGGGGTGGGATAGGGAGGGTGGGAGGGAGACGCAAGAGGGAGGAGATATGGGATATGGGGATACATATATATATATATATATATGTATAGCTGATTCACTTTGCTATAAAGCAGAAACTAACCCACCATTGTAAAGCAATTATACTCCAATAAAGATGTTTAAAAAAAAAAACCACAAAAATAAAATAAAATTCTCCCACCTAAGAAAACAAAAAAGAAAATATAAATACAAAAACATAAGTTAAAAAAAGAAATCACGTTCTAAAAGGTATTAAGTATGTAGACATATTAAACCAAATTACATGTCATCACAGAAAATATCACCTGATTTTTAAAAAAATCAGCCTTTTAAGCCATATGATAGCCTGAGAATGTCATTTTCCACATTCCCAGCATCAATGAATTCTACTTCCTATGACACACTAGAAGGAACTAGGAACTAGACAGCGTGAACTTATTGCACAGATTTAAAAACATCTTTCTTTACAAAACCTTTCTTTCCTTACAAAATATTTCTTTAAAATAAAAACCGGTGGTGAGCCAGATTTGTCCAATGGTGTCATAGCTTCCTGAACCCTGGACCAACAAAACAATGAAACAGAAATAAGTTATTTGCACACATATACCTAAATGAATGCATAGGAAAAGAGTCTAAAAGGATATAGGCCAAACAATTAATACAGAGAACTTCTGTGAAAGAGAATGGACATAGGGCACAGAAAAGGAGGGATTTTCACCTTTACTACTGAAAGCAGAGAAACATTTGATTAAGAATATGGAATCTGAGGTCAGACAGACCTGAGTTCAAGGTTAGGGTTTGTCACTTATTAGCTATGTGATCTCATACTATTTACTTATCTTTTATGAACCTCATTGCAAAATAGAAATAATAGAACCTAAGTCAACAGGTTGGTTGTTTTTTCAGTTTTATTTTGTGGTAAATATATATGACATAAAATATGTCATTTTAACCACTTTTGAGGGTACATCACTGGCATTAATTACATTCACAATGTTGTACAACCATCACTGCTTTCTATTTCCAAAACTTGTTCATCACCCCAAACAGAAACTCTGCAACCATTAAGCAATTGCTCCCCATTCCCCTTTTGCTCCAGTCCCTGGTAAACTCTATGATCTACTTTATTTCTCTCTGATTTGCCTGTTCTAGGTATCTCATATAAGTGGAACCATACAACATGTGGTTTATTTCTGGCTTATTTCACTTAGCATAATGTTTTCAAGGGTCATCCATGTTGTAGCACGTATCATAACTTCATTCCTTTTTAGGGCTGAATCATACTCCAGTGTGTGTGTGTGTTTGTGTGTGTGTGTGTGTGTGTGTGTGTGTGTGTGTCACATTCTTTTATCCATTCATCAGTTAATGAACACGGGTTATTGTGAATAATGCTGCTGGGAACACTGGTATACAGTACCTTCATGCTATTGTTGTGTTGTTTTACAATTAAATAAGAAAATAAAATACTTAACATGATATTTCATGTATATAAAGGCTCAATAAATGCTAATTATACTTATATATTGTTTGAATGGTTTAAATAATCCTGTGTTCATGTATTGGGTTGGCCAAAAAGTTAGTTTGGGATTATGGAAAAACTCGAACAAACTTTTTGGCCAACCCAATATAACATGTAAATTTTTAAAAATAACTGTTCCTAAGAGCATGATCTGATGGTAAAACAATCATATAACTAAAGAAAGAATGTGTCCAGGAGGACGATATTGATCAGGAGAGAATATTTGTGAGTGAGAAACCTAAGCAGTAGTCTTTCATGCACAGTAGATGGGGATGCTGACAAATGAACAAAACATTAATCCACCTGACATGTCATTCCTGCCATGGAATAGCCCATTCCTCACATGGGCTATCAGAACTTAAATCCATTAGAGTAACTATCCTTATTCCAGCTCCATTCTTCAGGCAAACTTCTAATAAAATATTTTCTGCAAGAAAAAAAAAGCACCAGTAGGGCTGACACAACTAACTCCAATGCTCGATAGATAGATTCTTTATTGTAAATCACTAAACTAGCATTCTAAATTCACCCACTTTGCTTCCTACAAGACTAGCAAATATATTAGCATCCCTAATTTGATCAGTTCTGTAAGGTTGAGTCTCATAAATTCACCAATAAAATGTCTTCATTAATCATTTAATTCTACATTTAATTCCTTATTGAGCTCCTGTTCAGTACCAGCCACTGTGCTAGAAATGACTAGTTAGTCTTCCCATAGTAACAATTTACTCTCATCACATACTTCTTTCAAATATCTTCAGTTATCACCATTATTAATAATGCATAAATAAATAATAGGTTCACAGGAAATTTTATATAACAGTTTTATGGGAAGTAAATCTCAAAAAAGAGAAAATATAGACATTATATAAATTTATTTCCACTCAGCTGGTGAGAACACTACTATAAAATGGTGTTTTTAAATTATTCCATATGTTTAAAATATGACAAAAGTAAAAAAAAATAGTTGGCCACTTTGTTTATATTTTTTACATGTTTTTAAAACATTTAAAAAGAAATATGAAGGGTCTTGTTTTACCAGCTATTAAAAATGTATTTAAAAAGTATCAGTCTAGGGGCTTCCCTGGTGGCACAGTGGTTGGGAGGCCGCCTGCCAATGCAGGAGACGTGGGTTAGAGCCCTGGTCCGGGAAGATCCCACATGCCTTGGAGCAGCTGGGCCCCTGTGCCATAGCCGCAGAGCCAGCGCTCTGGAGCCCGTGAGCTGCAACTACTGAGCCCACGTGCTACAACTACTGAAGCCTGCACGCCTAGAGCCCGTGCTCCGCAGCAAGAGAAGCCACCGCAATGAGAAGCCCATGCAATGCAATGAACAGGAGGCCCCACTCGCTGCAACTAGAGAAAGCCCGCGCGCAGCAACAAAGATCCAACGAAGCCAAAAATAAATAAATAATATAAATTTATTTTTTTAAAAAGTATCAGTCTAAATATAGGTAGATTATCTAAAAAACAACCTATGTATACCATAAATGTATTAGGACATTTTTATGATCTTGGGATGAGGAGGAACTTTTCTAATCATATGCCAAAAGCAAAAACTCTAAAGGAAAAGACAGAAAGATTTAACAGAATTTTAAAGTTACTTTTTTTTTTTTTTGCGGTACGTGGGCCTCTCCCTGCTGTGGCCTCTCCCATTGCGGAGTACAGGCTCCGGACGCGCAGGCCCAGCAGCCATGGCTCGTGGGCCCAGCCGCTCTGCAGCATGTGGGATCTTCCTGGACCAGGGCACAAACCCGTGTCCCCTGCACCAGCAGGTGGACTCTCAACCACTGCACCACTAGGGAAGCCCTAAAGTTACATTTTTAATTGAAGTATAGTTGATTTACAATATTATATTAGTTTCAGGTGTACAGCATAGTGATTCAGTATTTTTGCATATTATACACCATTATAAGTTATTACAAGATAATGGCTATAATTCCCTGTGCTATACAATATATCCTTGTTGCTCATCTAAAATTTATAGATTTTTTAAATTCTCTGAATAAATTTAAAAGAAAATTATATTACAAACAGGGAAAATACCTGTAAACTGTGAAGGTCAAAGGGTTGCTATTCCTAAAATTCAAAGAGCTCTTGCAATGTAGTTAGAGAAAAAGAACTTTATAATAGAAAATGGGGCAAATGGTAGGTAATTTTTTTTAATAACTTGATTTTAAAACATACATTTAAAAAGCCTTAAATCAAATATATCAAATAATTAAGAGCTCTGTCTTCACAGTTTGGATCCTGAGTTCCAAACCTGACTGTAATTGAATAGCTATGTAATACTGGATAAGTTTCTTAACCTAATTCTCAGTTTCTTTATGGAGACTATTTATTAACCCAAAGGTACTGGCAAGATAAGGTAAGTATTTTATAAACAGATAAGATGAAAAAATCAAAAAGGGAAGACGTGGCTATAAGACGATTAATAAAAATGGTAAGGAGCTCAAGTTAAAATGAAAAGAATGATAGCCAGTGGAGACTTCAGAAGAACGTCTTTGCCTGCTAAAACCTTTGAGTGTGAGACACACAGGTGTCATTTATTTGTATAGGAACACCTATGTCACATTCAAAGTTTCCTAGGAATTCTCAAGCAGATAAGCACTAATGGAAAAGAAGGGACAGACCAAGGAAAAAGACATAAATGACCCAAGCCTTCTGAAACAGCACAACCATGGAGAGATGATCAATTGGGGTGGGGGGACTGACTTTGATAGGTTTCAAATATTCACATATACAAAAAAAAAAAAAACAGGAAGGGGAAGTAGGGAGAAGGGAGAGAAGGGAAAGGATAAGGAGGGGAAAGAGAAGGGGGAGAAGGAGGAAGAGGAGGAGGAAGAAGAGATTTCCCCACAATTCCCCAAACTGTGAATCTGTGAGGAAAAAAGTCTTACAGAAAGTATACAGAATTAGATATATTTGGGTTTGCAGCAATTCTGTAGTAGATATCTCCTGAATGGCAGATAAGAGACAATAATATATGGTACAAGGAAGGGAAAGGAGGGCTGGTAAGGGGTAAAAGAGAAGAACCTAGTGGCCATATCTCTACTAAACCCTCCCCCTCCCCCACTCTTTACAATGGCTATGATCCAGAAGGAGACACTTGATCCAAGCTATCTCAATTAGATTCTCTCTCTCTCAAAAGAAATAGAGACTAGGAATCAAAGGAGAGCATCCTTGGGAGAAGCATAAAAGACAGTGATTAACTTCACAGTTTGATAACTTACATGTATTAAGTTTCAAATGGGTAACCTCTAAAGGAAAAGAAATGGAATGTTTGTCAATCAAACAAGTAGAGGGGAAAACTGATTCAGGAAAATAAACTGAATTAATCCAAAAGATAGTGAGAACATATGAAAAAATAAATATTTTCAAAGTCTTTTTAAAAAGGAAAAAAAATGGTAGAAATAAATCCAAATAATTCTGTATTTACAATAAATGTAAATGGCCTGTTACAGTCAAAATACAAAGATTTCACACTGAGAGAGAAAAATCCAGTCAGATGCTTTTCCAAAAAACATCAAAACACAAGAATACAGAGAGAATTAAAATAAAAGGATGGAAAAACAAACCACATAAATAACCAAAATAAAGCCACATTATTTATAATAAGGGAAAAAAAGAGGAACTGTAGGGCAAAAATCCTAACTAAAGATAACGATTGTCATTACATAAAAGGTTCAAATCATCATGAAAATAAAATAATTCTACATTTCATCATTTAATTAATCTAGTATTACTCAAAGTATATAATCGGCAAAAATTGAGAGAGTTACATGGAAAAACTGGAAAATACGCCATCAAGATAGATAACTTTAATACACAATAATTTACAGGTGAAGCAGACAAAAATCTGAAAATCTAAATAACAAGTTGGGTCTACTGGACACATACAACAACTGCAGGAGAAACATTATTTTTAAAAACATGTGGAACATTTATATACATGGAATAAATACTAGGCCATGATGGAAATAAGTTGGAAATTTTTTAAATAATAACTTTTTTTAAAGCATTTGGAAATTAAAACACACCTCTAAACAACTCATAGTTCAAAGAAGAAAACAGAAATAGGAAATAAGAAAGCATTTAACATGGAACAATAATAAAAAGACAACATATCAAAATGTGTGGGATGTACCTACAGTGGTACTTAGAAATCTAAAGCCTTAAAATTTATATTAGAAAAGAAGAATGCTGAGAATTAACAGGCTAATCAAAGAACTTTAAAAGATGGGGAAGAGAACAAAAGTAAATGAAAGAAAATAATACAGATTAGAGTACAGATTAATAGAAAATAGAGAAAATCAACATTACAAAAAATTGGTTCTTTCACAAGACTGACAAGATCTTTTCACAAGATCTCTAAAAAGAGACCAAGGAAAGAGAAGACGTAAATAAGCAATATTAGAATTAAAAAATGTACACAATTACTGATCTTAAGAGAGTAACCAGAAAATCATCATTTAGAACAAGTTTATGCCAATAAATTTTTAAATTAACATTAAGTGGGCAAATTCCTAAAAAATGCAACTTGTCAAATGACACAAAAAATAATAGGAAACTTGAATAATCCTACATCTAATAAAGAAACTGAATCCCTACTTTAAAATCTCTCTGGAAAGAAAACTCCAGGATGAGATAAATTTGTCATTGAATTCTTCCAAACTTTGAAATATCTAAGGTAGTAATGACACCAACATTACATGAAGAAGTACATTTCAACGTGTTTTGTGAGGCCAGCATAATGTTGATGCCAAAACTTTACACAGACATCAAAAGAAAAGAATCTCTCTTGTGTACACAATGCAAAAAAAACATAATCAAAGCACTAGTAAATCAAATCCAAAAATATGTTATACATCACAACTAAGTTGGGTTTAATGAAGGAATGCCAGATTGATTCAATATTCAAACTTAATGTTTATCACCACATCAATGGAATAAAGATGAAAAATCAAATGATTATCTCAACAAACACAAAAAAATAATAAAATGCAATACTAATCTATATTAAAATAACAAAAAACTTAAAACCTTTTAGAAAATTAGGAATAGATACATTGGATAAAACTCTTAAGCAGTTTTTAAGTCAACTTCTAAAGGCATATTGCCAAGGACAAGATCCAAAGCTAGGGTACTCAGAATGACTCTAAAACCCAGGCTTTTCCCACAACACCCCAGCAGTGGTCATGAAATTATTTTTGTTCACATACTAGCTCTACAAAGGTTTTGAAAAACAACATACTCCTTTGAACAGTTTTAAATTATAGCTCAAATAATTATAGGTTTAACAGTTGTAAATGATGTGATTTCCAGTATATTTCATACTGCATATATGCTTTAAATAGAATTCTATTAAAACCTGGAATTTATGAAAACTTATGGGAAATGTCCACCATATAATCTAATTGGCAAAGCCAAGCCTCATTATCAAACCAATCTATAACATAAGACTTATTTTGTTAGAAAAGGTCTGACCTTAATTTTTAACTCAAATGAGTGTGTTATTACATAGCCCAATGTCAGCCATTTTGCTTCAGAGTTTTCAGAAAGATTATGGATGACTGATAGAGCTTCCTGACTAGTTTGTAAACTAGTGAAATAAAACACCTGCCTCAATACTTTTTATAGAGCTTTTTGTTACGCCCTCCCTTGGGAGCTATGCATTCTCAAATAGTCCCTTTTGTTTTGCACCCAAGAGATTTTCACAAGCTAAAGCACGAACCATAGATTTGAGACAAGAAGTATGCCTTTATCTTATAAAGCAGGAGACGAGCAATTATAAAATGGGAGTGGAAAAAGAAAACAGACTTCATAGTGTTCTCAAACAGATGGATTTTAGAAAAGAATACTTAAGGAAGTTGAGGATCTGGAATTTGACTCCCATTAAACTATATGTACCCACATACCCTTGGGGTGCCTTCATGCACTAATGGTACAGCTACCTCAATTTGAAGACGAGTATCACAATCCTGAGCTTTAATAGATAATTTTAAGTGAAATTGACAATTTGTATTTTCACAAAATGTTTTAATCTGATTTTAATTGACTCTCAGGTGTAAGTGAATGACGGTATCTTTAAAAAGGACTCCATGCTGGAGGCTTTGTTTTCTAACAGGGATCACCTGCAGTATGTGAGGAGGGTTGTTTTGGCTACTGATAGGAATCATTTTCTTAGCCCTCTCCCTCTCCTCCTCACTCTAAGGTAAGTTTGCCAGCCAGGGATCCCAGCACAGCAGTTCAGGGTGTCAGAACCCTTTCTCAGGGCCAAAACTGCCTCTGAGGTGCCCTGGGACATAACTGCTGCTACTGGTGGCCAACACTCCATCAGCAACTGTCTAGTGCCTGTTCCATAGTCCAGATACAGTGCCAGGCCTGTTGCCTCCCCCTTCACCACATTCTCCCAAATTCCAGTCCTCCATACTCCTGAATACTATGCCATGTGTGAGCAGGGAAAATGCTGAGCCACATGAGAATCTAGGCCCAAACCAAACTAGGAAAGTCAGTCTGGTGCCCTATTAAAACCTCTCTAATGAAGCAATTACAAGAAAAAATGTTTTCATTTAATTTTTCGTTTGTTTTTGTCATTGAACAAACATGTTTATTTTTTCCATATTTCTATTTTGACATACTTGAAATCACAGAGAATATGGTTCCCTGTACTTTTAAAAATTTTAACATTACATTTCTTAATTTTTCTTTCACATTAAAAGGGTGATATCCATCAAATTCTTTCCCTCATTCTGGAGTTGACAACAGGGGGGAAAATTACTCCCACATTCTCTCAAGTTAATAACCATTATACACATTTAAAAGTCCTTTTAATTATTGGAGCTGTTTTTCCCGATTGCCTGCTCTGGTTTTACCCAAAACCACGTTGGGATATGTAGGTTCAGAGCCCTAGACCCTCAGGCTTTTTGTTCTGTCCCTACTTCTGACACCCCAGACATGCCTGGGGAATTCCACAGCTTCTCAAAACACAGCTCTTAAGGGTATCAGCAGGCTGAGTTTCCCAAGCTGTGGGAAGGAGGCAGTCAGCCAGCAAAGGGCCACCAACCTCATCCCAGCCAGGGCAATTCTAAGCCAGGGTCCTGTCTTGTATCCCACAGCCCACAAGACATGAAGCCCACAGAAGCAGCTATTCCAGGGCTCCTAAAAGCAGCCCAGAGCACACAGCCTGGCCCACCTGTAGCTGCTGAGTCTACTGTGGCAGATACTCCATGCCTGCACTGAAGCAGACATAGTGGGACTTGGAGGCCCTGCCCTGAGCACCAAGCAGCAGTATGTCTCTGAGCACCACCCACTCAGAGATAGAGTTTTACAAGTGCTCCCAACTCCTACAATTGAGAGTTTGATGACAATGCCTGAGGCAAGGAAGAGGAGTGGGACAGAGTACTACCATGACTCAGAAAACCTGAACTTCTGCTCTGGACATGCCAGGACCTCACAAGTACTCCTGGGCAGGATACATCCCTTACTATAAAAGGAGAGAGAGAGCAAGAAGAACTACAATCCTGAAGCCTGTGGAACAAAAACAACATTCACAGAAAGACAGACAAGATGAAAGGGCAGAGGGCTATGTACCAGATGAAGGAACAAGATAACATGCCAGAAAAACAACTAAATGAAGTGGAGATTGGCAACATTCCAGAAAAAGAATTCAGAATAATGATAGTGAACATGATCCAGGACCTCAGAAAAAGAATGGAGGCAAAGATCGAGAAGATGCAAGAAATGTTTAACACAGACCTAGAAGAATTAAAGAACAAACAAACAGAGATGAACAATACAATAACTGAAATGAAAAATACACTAGAAGGAATCAATAGCAGAATAACTGAGGCAGAAGAACAGATAAGTGATGTGGAAGACAGAATGGTGGAATTCACTGCTGTGGAACAAAATAAAGAAAAAAGAATGAAAAGAAATGAAGACAGCCTAAGAGACCTCTGGGACAACATGAAACCCAACAACATTCGCATTATAGGGGTCCCAGAAGGACAAGAGAGAGAGAAAGGACCAGAGAAAATACTTCAAGAGATTATAGTCGAAAACTTCCGTAACATGGGAGAGGAAACAGCCACCCAAGTCCAGGAAACACAGCGACTCCCATACAGGATAAACCGAAGGAGAAACACACCGAGACACATAGTAATCGAATTGGCAAAAAATTAAAGACAAAGAAAAATTATTGAAAGCAGCAAGGGAAACACGACAAATAACTTACAAGGGAACTCCCATAACGTTAACAGCTGATTTCTCAGCAAAAACTCTACAAGCCAGAAGGGAGTGGCATGATATACTTAAAGTGATGAAAGGGAAGAACCTACAACCAAGATTGCTCTACCCGGCAAGGACCTCATTCAGATTCGATGGACAAATCAAAAGCTTTACAGACAAGCAAAAGCTAAGAGAATTCAGCACCACCAAACCAGCTCTACAACAAATGCTAAAGGAACTTCTCTAAGTGGGAAACACAAGAGAAGAAAAGGACCTACAAAAACAAACCCAAAACAATTAAGAAAATGGTCATAGGGACATACATATCGATAATTACCTTAAACGTGAATGGATTAAATGCTCCAACCAAAAGACACAGGCTTGCTGAATGGATACAAAAACAAGACCCATATATATGCTGTCTACAAGACACCCACCTCAGACCCAGGGATGCATACGGACTGAAAGTGAGGGGATGGAAATAGATATTCCATACAAATGGAAATCAAAAGAAAGCTGGAGTAGCAATACTCATATCAGATAAAATAGACTTTAAAATAAAAACTGTTAAAAGAGACAAGGAAGGACACTACATAATGATCAAGGGATCAATCCAAGAAGAAGATATAACAATTATAAATATATATGCACCCAACATAGGAGCACCACAACACAGAAGGCAAGTGCTAACAGCTATAAAAGAAGAAATCGACAGTAACACAATAATAGTGGGGGACGTTAACACCTCACTTACACCAATGGATAGATCAACCAAAATGAAAATAGATAAGGAAACAGAAGCTTTAAATGACACATAGACCAGATAGATTTAATTGATATTTACAAGACATTCCATCCCGAAACAGCAGATTACACTTTCTTCTCAAATGTGCACAGAACATTCTCCAGGATAGATCACATCTTGGGTCACAAATCGAGCCTCAGTAAATTTAAGAAAATTGAAATCATATCAAGCATCTTTTCTGACCACAATGCTATGATATGACAAATTAATTACAGGAAAAAAACCTGTAATAAACACAAACATATGGAGGCTAAACAAAATGCTACTAAATAACCAAGAGATCACTGAAGAAATCAAAGAGAAATCAAAAAATACCTAGAGACAAATGACAATGAAAACATGACAAACCAAAACCTATGAGACGCTCCAAAAGCAGGTCGAAGAGGGAAGTTTATAGCTATACAAGCCTACCTCAAGAAACATGCAAAATCTCATACAAACAATCTAACCTTACACCTAAAGCAACTACACGAAGAAAAAGAAACAAAACCCAAAGTTAGCAGAATGAGAAAAATCATAAAGATTAGAGCAGAAATAAATGAAATAGAAACAAAGAAAACAACAGCAAAAATCAATACAACTAATAGCTGTTTCTTTGAGAAGATAAACAAAATTGATAAACCATTAGCCAGACTCATCAAGAAAAAGAGGGAGAGGACTCAAATCAATAAAATTAGAATGAAAAAGGAGACATTACAACAGACACTGCAGAAATTACAAAGCATCCTAAGAGACTACTACAAGCAACTCTATGCCAATAAAATGGACAACCTGGAAGAAATGGACAAGTCTTAGAAAGGTATAAACTTCCAAGACTGAACCAGGAAGAAATACAAAATATGAAAAGACCAATCAAAAGTAATGAAATTGAAACTGCGATGAAAAATCTTCCAACAAAAAAAGTCCAGGACCAGATGGCTTCACAGGTGAATTCTATCAAACATTTAGAGAAGAGGTAACACCCATCCTTCTCAAACTCTTCCAAAAACTTGCAAAGGAAGGAACACTCCCAAACTCATTCTATGAGGCCACTATCAGCCTGATACCAAAACTAGACAAAGATACTAAAAAAAAAAATTACAGACCAATATCACTGATGAATGTAGGTGCAAAACTCCTCAACAAAATACTAGCAAACAGAATCCAACAACACATTAAAAGGATCATACACCATGACCAAGTGGGATTTATCCCAGGGATGCAAGGAAGGGGGTTGGGGGTGGTAGTGTGATGAATTGGGCGATTGGGATTGACATGTATACACCAATGTGTATAAAACTGATGACTAATAAGAACCTGCTGTATAAAAAAATAAAATTAAATTTAAAAATTAAAAAAAAAAAAAAAAAACCTAATACTAAAAAAAAAAAAAATAGAGAAAACCCACCTGGTTCTGGGTAAAACCAGAGCAGTCAGTCAGGAAAATAAAAAAAGAGTTATAAGAACTAAAAGGAAAAGAAAAATTTAGAGTGAATGAGTAAATATTGCCTAAGAGTGCAATAATAATATTCTTAAGGTGAGAAAAGCAATTTTCTGAAAATTATTTTTATGGCTCCTAAGCAGTACTTCCAATGAGTTTAAACTAAAATTAAATAGTTGTTTACATAACACCCAAAAATATCTGTATAGAAAATAGCAGGATCATATCCAGTGTTTATATATACATATTACACATACGTGATATAAGAATTTTGATGTATTACACATATGTGATATAAGAATTTTGATGCCAGCTGAGTGAAAAAGGCAACAGAATTTCTCTAGCATAATACTGCAGCAGCAATGGGCTCTCTGTTATTGCTTGCAGGCATCTAGGATCTTGCTTAATATATTATAATTTTTTTAAAACACAGATGATAAATTATTTTTTAAAACTATTTAAAACAGTAATACTACTTGCTTAAGAGCAGGTAAAAAGCAAACAACAGAAAGGTACAGCTCTACCTCACTTTTTGCTAGTGGTTCTTACCTTTATTCAAGTGTATAGCCACTGAAATAAGCCAGTCAAAAAAGGGCAAATACTGTACGATCCCACTCATACGAGGCACTTAGAACAGTCAAATTCACAGACAGAAAGTAGAATGGTAGAGGTCAGCGGTCAGAGGGAGGGAGTTAAATGTGGAGTTATTTTTAATGAGTACAGTTTGGGAAGATGAAAAAAGCTCTGTTAGTGGATGGTAGTGTTGGTTGCACAACAGTGTCAATGTACCTGATGCCACTGAACTGCACACTTAAAAATGGTTTAAAAGGTAAATTTTATGTTATGTATATTTTACCACAATGTTTAAAATAAAGATTTTTTTAATTCATGGAAGGAAAAACTTTAAATTGAGAAACTTCTACCCATTGACTTAATCTCTCCTGCAACTAAATAAATTTTCCATTATTCTATTTTAGTGGCAGAATATCATTGCTCTAAGGAGCATGGCTTAAAATCCAGATACTGATGCAACAGCAACGTCCTGAAAAGTTACATATGTCTCATATATATTTTTGCAAGCAAACATTTATAATTCTGTTGATATTAAATGATATAGAAATTTTTATATAGGCTTTCTAAATACACACAAACAACAGAAATATAAATGAGTAAAAGGTATTTAACCCATCATAAAAATGAGAGGTTTCACATGCCATTGTAAAAATACTTTACTATAATATCTACTAATAGCTAATACAAAGTTTGCCTTACTTGCCAGTCTTTCTGCATTAAAAAATAATAGCAAATGTATCTAGGAACCAAAAAAGGAAGATCTATGTCTGATGAAAATGTTTGTAGTACATTTACTTTCAAAGTGCTTTACTAGCTTATTTTAAGTAACGAATGAATGAAATATTAATTATTAATATTTTATAATTAAAAATGTTATAAGGATTATTTCCTTAAAAAATTAATGATTTATTTACTTTTCTACAATTCTCAAAATGAAAAACTGAAGTTCGAGCAGTTCACAAGTTATGAACTAGTTATAATCCAGAAATTTATTTCCAAATAATTAATTTGAAATTTAGAATACAATATCTCATAAAAAGTTTTACAAATACTGGTTAGTTTTCCAGCCCACTTAAATCTGTAGGTTTAAACCTAAGGTCAAACAAGTAATTATCAATTCTTTCACTCACCATCACTTTCAGGAGCATCCCGGAATTTAATAGCACTGAAGATAGTGTATTTATTTTCTCAATCTATGATTCCTAAAGAAATACTAAATTGGTCCCTGAGCCTAGACTTCAGGGCAACATTTGGTTGAGTTTCTCTCTTGCTAGAATCCAAAGTTCCCCCAACTATTAGAAATCCACTTAGTTCTAGGCAGGCTGACCAAAGGATTCAGTTCCCTGGCATGCACCTCCAGGTGGAGAAACATGGTCCAAACAATCAATGCTCTCCAGTCTATCCAGCCAGACACATGGCCCAACATGACAAAATTCTTCTGGTTTCTTGCATAAAACAGGGAGCAAAACAAACTGCCTCCACAGTATTAATGGAGGATCCAAACTTTATAAACATTAAGCTGACATTCTCTAGTCTGGAGCTGTGATTCTTAATCAGAAGTGCACATTAGAATCAACAGGGAAGCATTTTAAAAATTCACATACCATTTCCTGCATCCTGACTTAACCGAATCATAATCTCTGGAAGTGACTTAAAATCATACATATTTTGAAAAAGCCACACAAGTTATTTGGATGTATACCCTAAGTTAAGAACCACTTCTTTTGAGGACTTTACATCTTAAGTAGTTGTTCAATAGCCACATAGACCTATGAAAAACAAACCAAAATTTACACTCTTGGTTCCATCTATCTGCCCTTGAAATAATAAACCCAAACTCCATCCAGCTAACCCTGAAATAACTGGCCCAAAACCAAACCAGGTAAAGGGACCCCATAAAAAGTCACAATGAAGGATTTTCAGGATCTGGTGCTCTTTTCTTGAAGAGAGCCAGGTTATTCCTTACAAATTCTATCTTCTGTGACTCCTACAAGCTCCTGTCACTGGGGAGAGGACCATTTATTTAGGATTTACTATGGAATTATCAATTGAGAATAAAATCCAAGAAACTCCACCTTTGTCTCTGTCTCGGACTGATGTGAAAAAGAAGCAATGCCATTTTTGCACAAGTCAAATTATTTTGGCACACCTTAGTTAAAACTACAACACGGCCTGCTTCTGAGCAGCTGGACGTAGCTTCAGGGGAAAAAAATCACAATCCTACTAGCTGATAAACTCATCACCACACATGTCATGTGAACATACATTCCTGACAATTTCAATACCTCTCCTTATGACAGTCACTCTCCTACCCTCCAAAATCACTATTTCATATTGTGCAGAAAAAAGATGGCATAGCAGGCCTAAGGCTGCTATTCTTAGAAAGACCCGCTTCCAAGGTTGGTCCTTGCCTGGAGTCTGGGAACTCAGATTTGAGAAGTGTTCCCTCAATCCTGATAGGATTAAGTGGCTCAGTGTACCTAAACTGTGTAAACAATATGGCTTATGCTGAATGCTTGCTGTTCTGGGTGTCTGGAATTTTGATCTGTGCTAGGCAGAGGGAGCCTATGTGACCAGGCTCCAGTGAAAACCTTGGGCATTAAGTTCTTAAGGAGCTTCACTGGTAGACAACACTTCACACGTGATGTCACAATTCACTGCTGAAGGGATTAAACGCATCTTGTGTGACCAATGGGAGGGGATTCTTGGAAGCTTCTGTTTGGTTTCCTCTGCCTTTGCCCCATGAGCTCTTTCCCTTTGCTGATTTTGCTTTGTAGCTTTTTGTCATAATAAATACTAACCATGAGTATAACTACATGCTGAGTTCTGTGAGTCCTGCTAGTGAAGCACCTAACTTGGGGGTAGTCTTGGGGACCCTGACACACATCTCCTCTCTCATTAAATTTCCAATAATCCCATTACCTACCAACACTCTCACCTGATTACTTTGTCTTAAATATTAATGAAATAATAGGAGCAATCAGAAATGAACTCCTTTATCTTCCCACAACCCTGTATCTACCCTTGTCCTCTGCCTCTCAACTATAAAAAAACCAAAAAAGTGCCCTGCTTCAATCAAAGACCAATCTCTATATTTATGTTCCCTCTCTCCTATATCATAAATTTCTTTCTCCTCACTGGATCACTTTTATCAACCATAGTTTTCCCCCATGCTTAAAAACACTCCCTAATCCCATGTCCCCCTCTACCTACCACCAAAATTCTTTGCTCCCCACCACAGTGAAACCTCTGTAAAAAAACTGTCTCTCCCTATATACATGTGGCTTCCACTTTGCTCCCATTTTCTTTCCATCTGACTTGACTTAGACTTTTGCCTGCATCTTGGCCACATTCACCACATGTGATATTCCTTTCTTCTGAAACTTTTCTTTTGGCTTCCTGGCAACACGTTCTCCGGGTTTCTTCTACGTCACCAGCCATTCTCCATTTCTGGCTCCTCTACTGTTCAAGCTCTAAATTTTGGATGCCTCAAGAGTCAGCCCTTAGTCTTTTCCTCTTTCTTATCTACACATGTTAAGGGTTTCACCTAGTCCTACTGCTTCACCTATAAGCTGATGAATCTGAAGTTTATATCTCCAGTTCTAACCTCCCAAATAACTATATATCTCCATACTAACATATCAACTGCTTACTATCCCAAATGTGGCCAAAACAGAATTCTTGATTCAGTCCTCTCATTATATCTCAGTTACAGTAGTAGAAACGAGTAGTTGTGATTAAGAGTGTGTGCTCTAAAATCAGATTAAATGGTTTGGATCTTGACACCACCACTTGTTAGCTATTGAGACCTGTACCTCAGTCTACTCATATATAAATTAAGAATAATTCTACCTTCTATTCTTCATAAGGTTACGATGATTATTATTAGATAATCCATGAAAACTGCTTAGACGGTACCTGGCACACAGTAAATAACAATATTAGCTATTGTTATTCATCTGGTTGCCCAGGGCAAAAACGTGGGTCATCCCATGACTAACAATCTAAATTACCACCCAAAACACTCTCTGTCATGTCTAACTCTTTTATTTTCTTTAGAGATCTTAACAATATCTAAAGCAATCTTATTTATTTACTTGTTTATTTCCTGAATCCCCCCCCCAAATTATGATACATGTTCCATGATAGCAGAGACCCTGCCTGCCTTGGTCACTGCTGGATCTGTAGAAACTTATACCTACCACATACTGGATATGCAATAAATATTTGTTGAAATGAATTAATGGGTGAACTCCAAAATCATTCTATCATAACAAAAGACTACAAATCTTAAGGCTACTTATGCTTTGGTAGGAAGCAATTTCCAAGACTCATGGCTTTAAAAACTAATACGTATTTAATGGCTTCCTACTGTCCAGAGTCAAATTCATATTATGTAGTAAGCCTTCTCAAATGGCCCCAACCCACCATTCCAACTATCATATATTTCCCACTACTCCCTCACTCTGCTCCAAAGCACCCGCCTTTGAGCTTTCCCACCTCCATACTCTAGTTCCACTGTTCCCTTCCATCTAAAATGCCCTCCTCCTATCTCAAATTCACAGAATGCTCTCTTCTTAAGGATCAACTCAAATGTCACCTCCATAACTGATCCTTTTCCACTCCCTACTCTATTAATCAAAAGCCTCCTTTAATATATTTACATTATTTAACTCCTTGAGGGGATGATATGAATGAACTTTCAACAGACCTTCTCCTAACCACACCTTCTGCAGATATCACCATCAATAAAGACACACTGGAATTTATTTTTATTAGAGATACAATGAGAGCTGACCCTTGGTGTGACATATATAAAAAGATAATTAATAATCTAAGATTATTCATATTGGTTGCCAAACAAGCACCATAAGCAAATTTTATAGGCAGTCAGAGAGGAATAAGCCAACAAGGGAGGGCATGGCTGAGAAAAGTATCATTTTAATGACCATCTGCAATCTTTTTTGATCGTCTGCAATTTTTAAATTAAAACTTAATTGTACATATCTACAATGCATCCTTTTCTCTCTTCTATACAGCAGTACTGGCTCAGAATCCTTAAATCAAAACCACACATTAGAGAAGCCATTACTTAGAGGTGGTCAGGGAAAAGGTAAAGAACACCATAAAACTTTACTGTAGCACTAATAATTCCTAACGAAAATGCTATAAATAAATTGTAAAACCACAATGCCAAATGTAGTAGAGACTGCTTGTGGTTTACCCGGAATCCATTCCCTCTTCCTAAATAGAATCCTAATATTGTTAAGTTATCTACACTTCCTTCACATAGCCCATGTACCCTGAATAATCTCACCAACATAATGACTAGTTCAAGAATAGACATGAAACCTCATTCTGGCTACTAAACTGGAGGGGAGATTTTGGGGTGTTTCTATGAAAGGCAGGTTTGTTCCTCTTGAGAGGGCTATAGAAAGCCAGTTCTCTCTGTCGGTATCTCTGTCCTCCAACTTAAACAAGGAATCAAGTTGCTCCAGTGCCATCCTACAGTCTTGAGGGAAAAGTGTTAAGAGAAGCCTACACTACAGCAGCAGTGACGCTGGAAGAACATAGATGTTTCATAGCACTGTTGAGCCACCAAACCAAAATCTTACCCTGCCTTTGCTCTTGATAGGTTAGCAAGTAAAACTTTCCTTATTATTTAAACCAATTTGCATTAGATTTTCAGTTACTTATAGCCAAAAGCACACTATCAACCCTCCATTTTTAATGTGTAATCAACAATCTTTTCTTGTTACTGTACTATCATTGGGGTTTTTTTCCCAACCACTGAAGGACTTGTACCATCAGAAATCTTACCTGTTTCTGCTACAGAATCATGAATTCAAGAAATAAAGTACAGGGCTTCCCTGGTGGCACAAAAGTACAAATGTTCACAAAATTCAAGTTTAAAGAAAAAGTTTGAAAATAATAAACAGGCCTAGGGTCTAAAACAAATCTATTATATTCAATAGTAATTTTTAAAGTATCACTGTTTAAAAGAAGAAATACAAAGTTTAAGGTAATTTTTTAAATCTCAAGTGAAACTTACTTTTCACTAATTATATATATCTCTATTTAGAGACACAAGCATTTCCATATTTTTATTCTGAGAGATAAAAGACATCGTAATTATTATGAAAAAGATCTTGTTCCAATTATTTTTAGACAGAATGGCAGTAAAACAAGTATTTTTGAAAATATTTTTATTAACAAATGAGTCATCAATAAAGTTCACTGAACTAAAATACCCTTTCTCAGGACTTCCCTGGAAGTCCAGTAATTAAGACTCAGCGCTTCCAAGCAGGGGGCACAGGTTCGATCCCTGGCCAGGGAACTAGTAAGATCCCGCATGCCCTGCGGGAGGCCAAAATATAAAATTAAATAAAATGAAATAATTCTTTCTCTATTACCTAGAAGATGTAGTGAAAATTCAACAAGTATTAAGATAATCTGGTCATAATCTTATTACTTTCCACTAATCAAATTTCTGTATTTGTTAAAACTTTACTTGAAAGGGGATTAAAACATTTTGATATTTAAATTGCCCTCCTTGTCATATTCCCTTTCTTTCCTAATTTCTACAGAATTGCTTTTAAGTAGAGGTTTTAGAAGTGTTTTCTTCATCAAAACAATTGACTCAATGTTGAGATTTAACTGTATCAAAATAATTTTAATTTTATTGCCTATTTATTCCATTGTTCATTCACCATTTTTTCCTTTATCAAATACTTATATGTGTTGCAAGATAGTGACTACACTATATTTTTAATCACCTTTTCATCCTTAATTGCTTACAATTTCTAAAAATTATCACAAAAAAGGAATTCAAACAAAGAATCTACCAGTTCACAGAACCTACAACAAATGTCCTATCAGAACTGGCTTCACAATCTAAAACTAACATCATTTATTGTGAAAGATAGCTGTATCCCCTATGGCCATGAGATTGATATACAAGGCTATTATGACAAAGAATTTTTTTTTTACATCTACTTCTTTTTTTTCACTATTTCCTTATAAAATCAGGGTCAAATGTTGATTTAAAAATGGCCCTAAGGAGTAGAAGGACGTGTTCTCACTCCCTCCCGTGAGAACACCAGAATCACAACTAGCTGCTGGATGGTCATCGACAGGAAGACACTGGAACTCACCAAAAAAGATACCCCACATCCAAAAACAAAGGAGAAGCCACAATGAGACGGTAGGAGGGGCGCAATCACAGTAAAATCAAACCCCATAAGTGCTGGGTGGGTGACTCACAGACTGGAGAACACTTATCCCACAGAAGTCCTCCCACTGGAGCGAAGGTTCTGAGCCCCACGTCAGGCTTCCCAACCTGGGGGTCTGGCAACGAGAGGAGGAATTCCTAGAGAATCAGACTTTGAAGGCTAGTGGGATTTGACTGCAGGACTTCAACAGGACTGGGGGAAACAGATTCGACTCTTGGAGGGCACACACAAAGTAGTGTGTGCATCGGGACCCAGGGGAAGGAGCAGTGACCCCAGGGGAGACTGAACCAGACCTACCTGCTAGTGTTGGAGGGTCTCCTGCAGAGGTGGGGTGTGGGGGTGTGGGGTGTGGCTGTGGCTCACCCCGGGGACAAGGACACTGGCAGAAGTTCTAGGAAGAATTCCTTGGCGTGAGCCCTCCCACAGTCTGCCATTAGCCCCACCAAACAGCCCAGGTAGGCTCCAGTGTTCCGTTGCCTCACACCAAACAACCAACAGGGAGGGAACCCAGCCCCACCCAACAGCAGAGAAGCATATTAAAGTTTACTGAGCTCTGCCCACCAAAGCAACACCCAGCTCTACCCACCACCAGTCCCTCCCATCAGGAAACTTACACAAGCCTCTTAGATAGCATCATAACGTTAACAGCAGAAACTCTACAAGCCAGAAGGGAGTGGCATAATATACTTAAAGTGATGAAAGGGAAGAACCTACAACCAAGATTGCTCTACCCGGCAAGGACCTCATTCAGATTCGATGGACAAATCAAAAGCTTTACAGACAAGCAAAAGCTAAGAGAATTCAGCACCACCAAACCAGCTCTACAACAAATGCTAAAGGAACTTCTCTAAGTGGGAAACACAAGAGAAGAAAAGGACCTACAAAAACAAACCCAAAACAATTAAGAAAATGGTCATAGGGACATACATATCGATAATTACCTTAAACGTGAATGGATTAAATGCTCCAACCAAAAGACACAGGCTTGCTGAATGGGTACAAAAACAAGACCCATATATATGCTGTCTACAAGAGACCCACTTCAGACCTAGGACACATACAGACTGAAAGTGAGGGGATGGAAAAAGATATTCCATACAAATGGAAATCAGAAGAAAGCTGGAATAGCAATACTCATATCAGATAAAATAGACTTTCAAATAAAAACTGTTGAAAGAGACAAGGAAGGACACTACATAATGATCAAGGGATCAATCCAAGAAGAAGATATAACAATTATAAATATATATGCACCCAACATAGGAGCACCTCAATACATAAGGCAACTGCTAACAGCTATAAAAGAGGAAATCGACAGTAACACAGTAATAGTGGGGGACTTTAACACCTCACTTACACCAATGGACAGATCATCCAAAATGAAAATAGATAAGGAAACAGAAGCTTTAAATGATACAACAGACCAGACAGATTTAATTGATATTTAAAGGACATTCCATCCCGAGACAGCAGATTACACTTTCTTCTCAAGTGCGCACAGAACATTCTCCAGGATAGATCACATCTTGGGTCACAAATCAAGCCTTAGTAAATTTAAGAAAATTGAAATCATGTCAGGCATCTTTTCTGACCACAACACTATGAGATTAGAAATGAATTACAGGGAGGAAATTGTGAAAAGCAGAAACACATGGAGGCTAAACAATACGTTACTAAATAACCAAGAGATCACTGAAGAAATCAAAGAGGAAATCAAAAAATACCTAGAGCCAAATGACAATGAACACACGACGATCCAAAATCTATGAGATGCAGCAAAAACAGTTCTAAGAGGGAAGTTTATAGCTATACAAGCCTACCTCAAGAAACAAGAAAAATCTCAAATAAGCAATCTAAACTTACACCTAAAACAACTAGACAAAGAAGAACAAACAAAATCCAAATTTAGCGGAGAGAAATCATAAAGATCAGAGCAGAAATAAATGAAATAGAAACAAAGAAAACAATAGCAAAAATCAATAAAACTAAAAGCTGCTTCTCTGAGACGATTAAAAAAAAACTGATAAACCATTAGCCTGACTCATCAAGAAAAAGAGGGAGAGGACTCAAATCAATAAAATTAGAAATGAAAAAGGAGAAGTTACAACAGACACCACAGAAATACAAAGCATCCTAAAAGACTACTACCTAGTGGGAAGCAGCCACAGAGCACAGGAAGATCAGTTCAGTGCTTTGTGACCGCCTGGAGGGGTGGGATAGGGAGGGTGGGAGGGAGGGAGATGCAAGAGGGAAGAGATATGGGAACATATGTATATGTATAACTGATTCACTTTGTTATAAAGCAGAAACTAACACACCATTGTAAAGCAATTATACTCCAATAAAGATGTAAATAAATAAATAAAAAATAAAAATACCACATAAGAACAACAACAAAAAAGAGACTACTACAAGCAACTCTAAGCCAATAAAATGGACAACCTGGAAGAAATGGACAAATTCTTAGAAACTTATAACCATCCAAGACTGAACCGGGAAGAAACAGAAAATATGAACACACCAATCACAAGTAATGAAATTGAAACTGTGATTTAAAATCTTCCAACAAACAAAAGTCCAGGACCAGATGGCTTCACAGGTGAGTTCTATCAAACATTTAAAGAAGAGCTAACACCCGTCCTTCTGAAACTCTAATTGAGACGTGGATGGATCTTGAGTCTGTCATACTGAGTGAATTAAGTCAGAAAGAGAAAAACAAATATCATATATTAACGCCTGTATGTGCAACCTAGAAAAATGGTACAGATGAACTGGTTTGCAGGGCAGAAGTTGAAAGATGTAGAGAACAAACGTATGGACACTAAGGAGGGAAAGCCGCAGTGGGGTCGGGATGGTGGTGTGCTGAATTGGGTGATTGGGATTAACATGTATACACTGATGTGTATAAAACTGATGACTAATAAGAACCTGCTGTATAAAAAAATAAAGAAAATAAAATTTAAAAAAAATACTAATACTAAACTTTCTTTGGGTTATTTGTATGGAAATGTGTTAATATAAATGTTTCAGACATTACATGATATTCCTAAAAATCTTATATGTTCTGGTATAATGTTATAAGTCATAATTCTAGTTATTACTTTAAAATGTATATCTCAGAAATAACTAAATTTCCTTGTCAACTGCATTATTATGAACTTTCATCAAATCTTTAACCATGGTCATTTTTAAGCCTTTTGTCATATACAGACAGTTCTGGGTATACTCTGATGCTTCTGCAAAAATGTTCCTATAAAAGGGTTTCATCGGGCTTCCTTGGTGGCGCAGTGGTTCAGAGTCCGCTGAGCCTGTGCGTCCGGAGCCTGTGCTCCGCAACGGGAGAGGCCACAACAGTGAGAGGCCCGCGTACCGCACAAAAAAAAAAAAAAAAGGGTTTCATTTTCAAGGAATTCATGGAAAAGACTGAAAAGTAAAGGTTTCTGGTAACTGACTATACTGCTGAACTGAATGAATAAGCATTTTCAGAACTCTAATGGAAAACTGATGAATTCATAAAAGTGCTAACAAAACATCAAGATGAAAATAAAATTAATTACATGGGACTGAGTGAACTGATGAGGATGATTATAATTTTTGTGACTTTGTTTGAATAAAAAAAATGGCTCTAGCTTGTAATAAAATCACATTTAAACACATCAGTTTATAACAGTATTATTTACAATAGCAAAAAAATCGGAAGGGACAAATATTGAAAATACATTTCAATGTCCAATAAATAATGGTATATCTATTTAGTTGACTTTGAAAATGGTCATTATAAGAACACAATATAGAAATAATATAGAATACATTTTATATACAATAATACAGAAAAAGAGGTTAGGATAATAAAATATTAATAATAAAGATAACTAATACTTATTGAGGGCTTACTGTATGCCAGGCACTGGTCTAGCACCTCATGCACAGTATTTTATTTAATCCTCACAACCCTGCGAGGTATGTATAATAACTATCCCCATTTTTATTTTTTTAACATCTTTATTGTAGTATAATTGCTTTACAATGGTTAGTTTCTAATTTATAACAAAGTGAATCAGCTATACATATACATATATCCCTATATCTCCTCCCTCTTGCGTCTCCCTCCAACCCTCCCTATCCCACCCCTCTAGGTGGTCACAAAGCACTGAGCTGATCTCCCTGTGCTATGCAGCTGCTACCCACTAGCTAGCTATTTTACATTTGGTAGTATTTATAAGTCCATGCCACTCTCTCACTTCATCCCAGCTTACCCTTCCCCCTCCCCGTGTCCTAAAGTCCATTCTCTACGTGTGTCTTTATTCCTGTCCTGCCCCTAGGTTCTTCATAACCATTTTTTTTTTTTTAGATTCCCTATATATGTGTTAGCATATGGTATTTGTTTTTCTCTTTCTGACCTACATCACGCTGTATGACAGACTCTAGGTCCATCCATATCCCCATTTTTAGAGATGAAGAAACTGAGGAACAAAGAGGTTCATTAATATGCACTATCACTTACCATGTTAGTGAAAAAAGCAGAGTATAAATATAGCAGAAGTGTTCCTATGTAGAAAACTAATGTATACATTAAAAAACAATACTCAATAGGAAGGTATAAAAATGACAAAAGCTACCATGTTATAGTGGCAAATTTTTTTTCTACTTTTTAAAAAATTGTAGAGGCCATTTAAGAACATAATATTGTATATTAAGAAAAAATAATTTTATAGTGAAATTCACAAAACATATATACAAATTTTGTATATATACAGATACAAACTTTTTAAATTAAGTACAGTTCCAGCAATTCTAGCAATATATTCTATTCAATGTATTCTATTCCTCACTCTCTTCACACACTACACACGAAGAAGAGATAACCAAATTAATAATTGGAAAAGTATATCAATTAAGATTAAGTTCAGGGGCTTCCCTAGTGGCACAGTGGTTGGGAATCTGCCTGCCAGTGCAGGGGACACGGGTTTGAGCCCTGGTCCAGGAAGATCCCACATGCCGTGGAGCAACTAAGCCCGTGCGCCACAACTACTGAGCCTGTGCTCTGGAGCCCATGAGCCACCACTACCGAAGCCCGCGCACCTAGAGCCCACGCTCCGCAATGAAGAGTAGCCCCCACTCGCCAAAACTAGAGAAAGCCCGTGCACGGCAATGATGACCCAATGCAGCCAAAAATAAATAAATAAAAATACATAAATTTATTTTAAAAAAAAAGATTAAGTTCAGTTCTATCTAACAAAAAACTCAAATTCTCAGCTTAAACAAAATAAAAATGTATTTCTTTTACGAACAAAAGAAGTCTGAAGGTAAACAGTCCAAGGCTGATAAGGCAGTCTGATAAAGTTGTCAAAGGATCCAGGATGTTTTCAGCTCACCACTATGCCATCCTTGGAGCATGGCCCTCATGCACCCATCCTTAAGGTCCAACCTCTGAAGACATCACATGATATGTGTTCTGTGTAGCAGAAGGGAATAAGTGCGGAAAGCTCTCCTTTTAATGAAGCTTCTGATAAAACATATCACCTTCCACTTACATCTAATGTCCAAAACTAGTCACGTGTCCACACCTAACTGCAAAGAAAACTAGAAAATAAGGTCAACTGAATTTTGTTAATACAAAAGGGGGGCCGTATCAAAACTCCAACATTTTTTCCCATTTTTTATAGAAATGGAAAAGCCAATCCTCAAATTCATATGGAAATGCAAGGGGCCCAGACTAGTCAAAATAATCTTGAAAAATAAGAACAAAGTTGGAGGACTCACACGTCCCAATTTCAAAACTCACTACAAAGCTACAGTAATCAAGGCTGTGTGGTACTGGCCTAAGAACAGACATAAAGATCAATGGAATAGAACTGAAAGTCCAGAAATAAACCCATATATTTATGGCCAATTGATTTTTGAATAGGGTGGTAAGTCCATTCAGTGAAAGACCTCTATTTCAAACCATATACAAAAATTAACTCCAAATGGATCAACAACTTAAACATAAGAGCTGAACCATAAAACTCTTAGAAGGTAACATACGGCAAAATCATTTTTTTTCATTCTCTTTTTAATATTCTTTTCCATTATGGTTTATCCCAGGAGACTGTATATAGTTCCCTGTGCTATACAGTAGAGCCTTGTTGTTTTTCCATCCTAAATGTAAATGATACTGGACTTGGCAGTGACTTCTTAGATATGGCACCACAGGCACAGGAAACAAAAGAAAAAATAAACAAACTGGACTTTCTGAAAACAAAAAAAATTTGTCCATCAAAAGACAATTATCAACAGAGTAAAAAGGCAACCCACAGAATGGGAGAAAATGTTTGCAAATCATATATCTGATAAGAGATTAATATCCAGAATACATAAAGAACTCTTACAACTCAACAACAAAAAAACAAACAACCTGATTTTTAAAAAATGGACAAATGACTTGAATAGACATTTATTCAAAGAAGATATGCAAATGGCCAATAAGCACATGAAAAGATACTCAACACCGCTAATCTTTAGGGAAATGCAAATTAAAACTACAGTGAGCTACCATTTCACACATACTAGGATAGATACAATGAAAAACCGTAAAATGCCAAGTGTTGACAAAAATACAGAGAAACTGGAACCTTAGTACATTGCTGGTAGGACCGTACAATGGTACAGCTGCTTTGGAAAACGGTTTGGCAGTTCCTCAAGAAAAGTTAAACACAGAATTACTGTATGACCCAGAAATTCCACTCCTGGGTACACACCCCAAAGAATCAAACAGATACCTGTACACCAATGTTCGATGCAGTATTATTCATAATAACCAAAACGTGGAAATGACCCAAATGTTTGCCGAAGGATGGATGGATAAACAATGTTGTACATATACATACAATGGTATATTATTCGGTCTTAAAGATAAATGAAACTCTGCTATAGGCTACAAACAGGATGAACCTTGAAAACATTATGTTAAGTAAAATAAGCCAGATACAAAAGGGTAAAAATTATATGATTACACTTTCATGAAATATCTAGAATAGGCAAATTCACAGAGAAAGAATAGATTGCAGGTTACCAGGAGCTGAGGGGAGAAGAGAACGGAAAGTTATTGCTTTATGGGTACAGAATTTCTGTTTGGGGTGATGAAAAAGTTTTAGAAATAGACAGTAGTGGTTGTTGCAAAACACTGTAAACATAATTAATGTCACTGAATTAAATACTTAATTGTTAAAATGGCAAATTTTGTTATATATGTTTTGCCACACACAAAAAAAACACTTAAATAAAAAGAACGGAGACAGGAAAATGGGGGAAACCAGAGGGATTACTGTTTTCCATCCATCTCAGGACAAACACATACATGAATACACACACACACACACACACACACACACACAAACACACACTCATGTGTAGTAAGTAAGAATTTCAGGCAGCTGCAATTTTCAAGGGTCCTTCCCTCCCCAGAGTTGTACCATGATTCCAAACTCATATATATTTCCAAGGCACTGGTAACAAGGAGTATTTAGAGCACATCCAACACATATACACAAACACAAAATAACCATAAGTTAAGTTATGACCAAATAGCACCAGAAATGCAACCACTATAATTGTGTTCACTCATCTTGTATTATTTTTTTATAGTAACAACCTAAAGAAAATAGTACTTGTTTAAATAATTTGTCTAAACACATGAATAAACTAGATAATAGCATTTGTATAGCCATTTCTGCTCTAGCCTAAAAACTCAAAGGAAAATTAGTCAAAACTAAGCTGAGCTAAACACATTGGTTATCTATAAAACTCCATATCCAATATAATAGAAGAGAATCAAATATGTACAACTCTTTACATTCTGGAGGCTAGTATCTTCTACAAATGGACAACCTTTAAAGTAAAAGAAATATAAATCAAGTGAAACAAATATAGTGAAAGTCCTTCTGTGAAAGGACAGTAGTAAACAACCAAACATTTTCTTGGTATTTCTCCATAAAGAAATTCAGACTCCAATACAATTTGAGTCACACGCAGAGAATTTTAGAAAAAAAAATTAGTTAAAACAACTTTACCTGAAAATTCTTAGTGTTAATAAACACTAAACAATTGGGGCTTTTTAAAATCTAAATAATTTCTATTTCAAAAACTATATAGTCCTGGAGCTTCCCTGGTGGCACAGTAGTTGAGAATCCACCAGCCAATGCAGGGGACATGGGTTTGAGCCCTGGTCCGGGAAGATCCCACATGCCACAGAGCAACTAAGCCCGTGCGCCAGAGCTACTGAGCCTGCACTCAACAGCCCACGTGCCACAACTACTGAGCCCGCACGCCTACAGCCCATGCTCTGCAACAAGAGCAACCACCGCAATGAGAAGCCTGCACACCGCAACGAAGAATAGCCCCAGCTCGCCACAACAAGAGAAAGCCCGCGCACAGCAATGAAGACCCAACACAGCCAAAAATAAATAAATAAAATAAATAAATTTCTTTAAAAAAAAAAACTATATAGTCTTACAAAAATTATCTTTGTATATTTAAGAATTGAAATGTAAATTAGATACTGCTGTAAAGGAAATATTACTACTGCTATGGGAAAATTCCTTTATCATTTTCAAATACTAGCTATATTACATCATTTCCTTTTACCTCTTTCTTTTTTTCAAATGGGATGGTTAAAGTTGTATTTTTTAGTAGCATACCTAATTGAAAACAAAATATACTACATTATCATAAATATTTCATTCTAACCCTAAGTAGCTATTTTAAACTATGGAAGTTGCTCTCTAGGAACTCTAGTTATATCTACTTTAAATTCTTTTGATTCTAAGTAAAGGCATTAAATCTAGAAACTAATAAGTGATCACCAATTTAAGATATAAATTTTAATTTATGGCCTTACTATTTTTAATGTTTTCTTTTTTCCTTTTAGATGAAATGCAACACTAACAGGATTTTTTAAGTATACAATCACCAACAAAATAAGTTACCAACAATCTGGAAAATAAAATAAAAATGACCTTGAACAACAGTGGTGCAGTCAACAAAAAAATCAGGAGAATAATCTCTAATGCAAGGAAACAAAGTATTGCAAAATTGTTTAGTCATTTGGGCTGCTATAATAAAATACCACAGATTGGGTGGCTTATAACAACAGAAATTTATTTCTTACAATTCTGGAAGTCAGAACTCCAACACCAAGGTGCCAGCATGGTTGCTTTCTGTGTCCTCTCATGGTGGAATGGCTCACAAGCTCTCTGGGGCCTCTTTTATAAAGGCATTAATAATCCCGTTCATGAAGGTTCCATCCTCATGACCTAAGCACCTGCCAAAGGCCTCACCTCCTAATGCCATCATCTTTGGGGGTTCAGATTTTAACATATGAAGTTTGGAGGGACACTAACATTCAGACTACAGCAGCAATTCAATAATAATTTGTTTTAGGGTGTGTTTTTCAATATGTATCCTAATGTTCAAATTAAATAATGAAATCATTCCCTGAAAACCTGACCAGGAGTAGTTAGAAAGCTGACCAGTTTTCCACTTAGTCCTACTGCTCAGCAACTCCCTGAAACAAGCTTCTCTTAAACTCAGCCCTAAAACAGAAATGAAAAGGACAGCTCAATTATTTAGGCTTCAAAAAATTTTCTGTGAGATATTAAAATTACAAGAAGAATCTCATTTAATATGAGGCATTTCCTTGCATTTACAAGGTCCAACATGGATTTCAGAAGACTCAAGAGCAGGTGAGTACTGTTAAACAGAGCTACCCTGCAGCTGTGTATCTGACAAGTGTTCCGATGTCTGCTCTCACAGTACCTGGTCGCTTACTAGTTTATAGAAGTGACAATTTCATCCATAATTCATAACATTTGTGTAATTTAGTTTGTCTTTATTGCTCTGTTAGAGTTCTTTGTTGTGTGTTCAATTCCATAAACATTGAGTATTATATGTGTGCCTCATGTAACTTTAGAAGGATCTGTTTATCATTAATGTAATTACATAGAATTTACCCTACATAGCTTTTTCAAGAATAAACTACCTTTTCCTACGATAAATCAAGACTATTTATAAATTGCCATCTATAAGAACAGAGCAATCACTAAAGAAGAAAAAAAGACTGATCTGCTCAAAGCCAAATTTTAACTGATAAATTTTAAATCTTCTATTTACTGTATCCAGTTTTCAGCTCCTCATTTAAAGACTTGGAAAAAAGTTTGAAAATGAGATCAGTGAGGAAGGATTAAAGGAATAGGGACTTCATAATTCTTCAAAAACTAATACTATTTTTTAAGTTTTCATGTTTATTAGTTATTCATAAACACAGATTCAATTGCCAATTAAGGTTCAAGAAAAACACCAGGCCCCAGTTAAGTACCATCACCCTCACCAAAAACCTTTTCCTTCCTATACCATCCTCCCAATATAGTTATAGCATAATTTTATTTAACTCAGTATTCACTGGTTCCACTACTGTAACCATGTAAATTATTATTTTCCTTTCCTACACAAATTTTTATTTTTCTTAATCACTGCTTTCTCATCTGCTTCACTTTCCAAGCAAACCCAGACTCTCTCCAAACTTCTAAATCTCCTCTCAAGATGTTCATTCACATCAGATATTGAAGTCTCTCGGGGAGATTTCTGCACTGCCTCTTATCTGGGCTGACTGACCTCTATGTTTGGTGCAAAGCAATCATTCTGTATTCTCTCTTCACCATCATCTTAGGAAATCCTTTCTTCTCTCCCCTGTACTGGGTCTCCTACTAGGGGATATCTTATATTTCCTCATCTTAATTTACTCTGTTTAGTTGGGGCTAGAGCATCCAACTCATCACAGTTTGCCTATGGCTCTCCTGGTTTCAGCACAAGTCTATATACTAAGAAACTCCCTAGTCCCAGGTAAACCTGGATGGTGGGTTACCCTATTGGGAGTACAGAGGTTGCAGAAAGTAAAGATTTTTTTTTTTTTTTTTTTGCGGTACTCTCACTGTTGTGGCCTCTCCCGTTGCGGAGCACAGGCTCCGGACGCGCAGGCTCAGCGGCCATGGCTCTAGAAACCTGTGTTCTTCAATTATAGAATATTTTCTTGAATGATTTCATTGGGTTCCTCCCCACTGTTCTCCTTATTGGAATTCCTATTATTCAGACCTCTTAAATTGGTCCTCCAATGTTCTTCTTTTTATCTCCTCTCTTCTATCCCTTTGTGGTTTCTGCTGTATTTTCTGAGAAATTCTTTGTTTTACCTTCCAGTTCGTGTACTGAGGTTTTAATTTTAGCTATCACATTTTTAATTTTTTTCATTCTTTCATTTTCATTTTTTTCACTGTTCCTTTTTTTTTTCGGTACGCAGGCCTCTCACTGCCGTGGCCTCTCCCGTTGCGGCACACAGGTTCCAGACACACAGGCTCAGCGACCATGGCTCACGGGCCCAGCCGCTCCGCGGCATGCGGGATCCTCCTGGGCCGGGACACGAACCCGCGGCCCCCTGCAACGGGAGGCGGACTCCCAACCACTGCGCCACCAGGGAAGCCCTTCACTGTTCCTTTTTATGACATCCTGACTTACTTCATGGTTCTTCTCTCATCTGTGAGAATATTAATGATAGTGTTTTGTTTCTGAAGTCATACTTTCTCTGCAGAGTCTGTTTCATGTAAGGTGCTTTTTTTCCCCTGTTTTTTGTTTGTTTGAAGCTGTATCTTATTTATTATAGGCTTTCTTCAGATATCTGACAATCCCTCGTTTTATATTAGGAATGAGAAAATGGAAAGATACTCTGAAGCTCTGAACCTTTGGGTGAAGCCTGACAATGAACTGCACTGAAGTGTGACTACCTGAGCCCTTTACTGAGGAATCTCTGATGGATCTGTATCTTTAGGCCTTTCTTCTTGGACTGGTCAGATTCTTCAGAGAAGACTTTTCTGATCTCTTATCTTCGTGATAAAGGCCTAGCTGCCAACTTTCTGGGAGCCAAGCAAAAGTATATAAACATTTATTTACTCTCCTGTTTTCAGTATGAAATGCCCATCCTAAACTATGCCTAACGTCACTCAACACAGAGAACCTCTGTCTTACCGAAAATAGACATTCAGTCTTTGTTTGGGGAGGGAAGACAGGAGCCAGCTGGCATGTAGCAGGGGAAGGGCTCTAGAGTTCCTACTGCTTATACAACAATTCAATCAGTCCTCCACATTTTAGCTCCACCTGTACCTCAACTTTCACAGATTCCTGACAATACCAATTTCTAAGACTTCTGAGCATTCCGCCAAGTCAAGGGGATAGGTCCTAGCTTACACTATTACTGACTTAAGACTTGACTTTCTCTGATCTGCTAAGTCAGCAGTTATCACCCTTCTACATGCTTTTTCAGCTTCCAAAATTTCACAGTATCCTCCCATGTTTTTCTCATCCTTGGAGATTTACGACTTCTTAAAAATTCCTTTACCATAGTTTTAGTGGGGCTGCAGAAGAGAATGAAACTAATTTGTGTGTTCAATTCATCATCACCAGACTATGCTGGACACTGCTGCAAATAAAGTTAAACACAGACTTAATGTAAGAAAATTTTACCTTAAAAATTGGAGGCTATTTGCATTTTATCTTATTCCTTTAAACAGTAGCACCCTCTTCTCCTTACCTTCACCCCATAAAATACTCATTTATAGATTATCAACTGCTGAGGGAAGGGACTATGAACAACAACTTATAAGAAACTCCTTCTGAAATAAAGCAGGATACATCCATGAAGAAAGAAATCCATGGAACAGTTAAAGAATAATCAAGCAAAAGATCTGATTAGTAGAAGAGTCAACACCTCATTATTGCTGGAGGAAAAAGGTGAGTGTGGTACAAAAGGGCAGCACAAGAGAATCTGGGGGATAATGGAACTATTTTGTATCTTGACTATGGTACTGGTCTACATTTGTCAAAACTCATAGGATATATACCAAAACAAATGAACTTTTCTATATATAAATTTTTTTTAATGAAGTACAGTTCATTTACAATGCTGTGTTAGTTTCTGCTGTACTATATATATATAATTTTTGAATAACTTTAAAAAATCCTTTAAGATGAGAATGGGAAATATAAACAAAATTATATATATACATATATGCATATATACATACACATATACCATATATATGCCATTAGGAGGAATAGATTAAAGTAGGAACGGGGGAAGAGAAGGCATCGTGGATCAGAGTAGGGTGTTGAAGGCTGAGCTGAATGAAAAGGATATCCACATAAAAGAGCTGCATGGCATCACTTCTGGGATATTCTTGCCAAAGATGTATTATCATGAGGAAACAAACCCAAATTTAGGGTTTACTTCAAATGCTGCAAAATAACCAGCTGGCAATCTTCAAAAGTGTCAGTCATGAAAACTGAGGAAAATCTGAAGCCCTAGTCCAGACTGACTGACACTAGAAGGCATGAAATCCAAATGCAACATGAGATTCTAAACTGAATCCTTTTGCTATAAAGGTGTTATCAGGACAACTAACAAAATCTGAATGAGGTCTAAGGATTAGATGATACTAATGTACCAGTGTTAATTTCTTAATTTTAATAGTTGCATTGTGGTTATGTAAAAGAATGTTACAAAATACACACGAACATATTTGGGGATTACAGTATCAAGTTGGCAATTTACTCTCCAATGATTCAGAGGGGAAAATATTGTACTAGCAATTTTTCTGTACATTTCAGATTGTTTCAAATTTTTTTAAATAATAAAAAGATTAGAAAAATAGACAAGGACCATATCCATATGCCATGCTAAGGAGTTTCAAAGTCATCCTGAAAGCTATCAGTAGTCACTGTAGGATATTAAGCAAGATGTTGACACGATCAAAGTTGTAACCATTTTTTAAAAGTTCTACTAAACAAAGGCCCCTGGATACGTAGGATTCCCAATATTTTCAGGTTAGGTGCACATGTAATACTGAGATTATAAGTTACTTAGCATTTAAAGGAGAAACAAAAAGCATGATTAATAAGGTCAATAAGACCCAGGAATGTAATCCATTTAGATACATTTAACATAGACAAGTCAACAGAGCAGATGCACACAGAGGTTGAACAGTACCAGGATAACTCAAGAGCTGCTGTAATTAATTGGGGCTACCACAGGAACACAGGTAAAAGAAACAAGCACGATCACACTTAATCACAATTTACAGCAATGTAACACAGCAAGGAACGCCTGGAAAAAACTGTCAACTTAGCACGCATCAGTCAGAAATGGGGTGACACATTACAAAGGCATTCAGGAAAAAGGCAGAAATAGAAATCACACTAGACTTGGAAATATTATTATGGTTTTAACCATAAACTCTAGGAAAATCTTTATAAGTACAGAAGATGAGAAGCTTTACAATATCATATCAATGTGTCAGCTGCACCACATACCTGAGCTTTTGGTCTGTTTTTAAATGTTCCTTAGTTATGATTTTTGGTTGGGGCAAGGCCATAATTAGCTAGCAATACAATCACAAACTGGGGCTCTAGCCACTGCGGATTCTTCCTAATCTTTTCAAACAAATATTTTTCTAAATCTCAGGACAGAACACTTCTAAGTAAGTGCATGACTACTTTTAATAATATCTGAGTCAACTTGGGGCGTTAGCCACTTCCAGTAAACCAGGTATTTAAGGATGGGATTCTTGCTGCAGCAGGGCAACATTGCTTTGACCAAAAAAACCTCTCATAAAATTAATTAGCTTTGTTCTATTTCACAGCCATGACAGTCTGTCTCCCAAATTCTATACCAGCGCAACGGTTAGAGAGATAACTGGATTAAAAAATGATCAATTGCTACTGAAATCAAAAAATCACTAGGTTAGCAGGAGCGTCTTTACAAACCACGAACTACACACATAAATATAAACTCAAAGGCATGTATCAAGTTTTATTGTTCTTTGTCTATAAACACATACTTACCCAATGCAGAACTCCACATTAACCTAGTACATACTGCCGAACTGCCTTCTAGGTGATGCAAACAGAAGTGCTACAAAAACATTAAACACGGAAAGGATAAAGGCAAGTCATCCAAACCTCTGCCTTTGGAGTTGGATGTGAACTGTGATAATATTCAAAATACAACGTGATAGAAGAATTCAGTAACCACTTTCTGAAATATAATTAATTTAAGAGCTCTAACACTGCCTATGGATTCTTAGCGCACACCAGCACTTCCCAAACTCTGCCAGCTATCCTCATAAAAAGTGTTCCAGGACTTCCCTGGTGGCGCAGTGGTTGAGAGTCCGCCTGCCGATGCAGGGGACCCAGGTTCGTGCCCCGGTCCGGGAAGATCCCACATGCCACGGAGCGCCTGGGTCCGTGAGCCATGGCCGCTTAGCCTGCGTGTCCGGAGCCTGTGCTCTGCAACGGGAGAGGCCACAACAGTGAGAGGCCCGCATACCACAAAAAAAAAAAAAAGGGTTCCAAAGTCAAATGACTTAGGTAAAACAAAGTTAAAGAGGTTTCTGTACCACAGAACTTTTGAAAAGTGTTACTACGATAATGTGCTTTGTAATATACAAAGAGGGATGCAATAAGTACTATTTCCCAATCTTACATATACACTGAACTCTTAATTTTCAAAATCTTCATTTATATCTATTGAAACATAGTTTAGGAAACACTAGGGTATACTGTGGATTTTCTTCATATTTACTGTCAGTCTACACCATGCATTTATGGGTGCTGCATAATCTTTAGTCCACAAACATTCCTAATGACATATCAATAATTTTTCATGATTATTTTAATCTTCTGAGTTGAGGTCTAGAATCCCACCACTGATTTGCAGGTTGGAGCTATATAAATATAAAAATAAATCATAACTAGCCATTTCACAATATTTGCTGTTGGTGATGAAAAGAATAGGCATGGGCTTAATATTTACTGAAAAACAGTTCAGAACTACACACAACATTGTAAAGCAACTATACTCCAATAAAAATTAATAAAAAAAAAAAATTCAGTTAATAACAACAAAATGTTCCAATGCAAAATATCCTGAAAGAAGGAATAAGATGCTGTTTGCATAGTCACACAGGGAAAGACATCCCCGATGCCAATATAATTCAATAAAATAATATCAGTAAGCTATGAGTATGTTTGTTAATGGTGAAATAAAGTTATTTACATCCCTGTATTAGTACAACTATACATTTCAATTAAACTTTACCAAAAATTAGCATTTTATCTTCCTTTATCATAAGGCCAGATAGAAACTTCAAAAACAGAATGAGAAGCCTCTTGCCTTCTCAAAATATCCTGAAAGAAGGAATAAGATGCTGTTTGCATAGTCACACAGGGAAAGACATCCCCGATGCCAATATAATTCAATAAAATAATATCAGTAAGCTATGAGTATGTTTGTTAATGGTGAAATAAAGTTATTTACATCCCTGTATTAGTACAACTATACATTTCAATTAAACTTTACCAAAAATTAGCATTTTATCTTCCTTTATCATAAGGCCAGATAGAAACTTCAAAAACAGAATGAGAAGCCTCTTGCCTTCTGAGACGGCCCACACTCTGTCTATGGAGCGTGCATCTCCCTGAATAAACCTTCTTATCATTTTTGGGAAAAAACAAAATAAAAACAGAATGAGAAAAAAGCCAACAAAATTCAACTATAAATCACCAGAAAAAGAAAATCCTAAACCAACTTTCAACCTTTTCGCAAAATAAGCTATTACTATTATGCCAATTTTTCACTGATGTTAAAACAGACTTAGGTTAAGTAACTTGCTTAAATCACCCAGCCAATGATCAAGGGAGTCAGTCTGAACCCAAAGCCCCTACTCTTTTCCAGTATTATAGGTTTAGAACAGAAATATTTCAGGTGAGGTATTCCACTTGTAGATCTTCACCATGGAAACTCTAAGTAAATTTAATTAAGCTTTATCACTATGAATAGAAAAAACTGACTAGAACATGTTTTTTTTTTTTCATAAATTAAGCCTACAGTGATGTGTATGCAATCTGAAATAAAAACCAAAATTTAATAAGTGATTGCATGACTGAACTAATTCACAGGTATTTTTAAAAGATTGTTTTCATCCACATAAGTAGTATTTTCAAGCATAATTAGATTGGGGGTGAGAGGAATAGTGTTGATGGGGAAGAATTAAAGAGAACAATAAATGTATGTCAGAAGAGAGAGAAAAAGACTAATTAATTTATGCTATAAGCTATTTATCTTTAAAATCAAGTCAAATTATCCTCTAGTATTATCTTCCACCTTAATACTCAGAATAGAAATTTATGGTAATCACAGAGTTCTAATTGCTCACATAGTGTTGAAACAGCACCAATTATATATGGTTTCCTCTTTAATAAAAGTATTATATATTCTGGCTTCTTTAAGCTCTACATAAATAGGTGCTGGCACTTGAAACCCATAGTTTCACAGATACAAATAATAGTAAAGTTCCCACACTAATCCAAAAATCTGAAACCAACAGCCTAGCAAAAAACATTGTAACCTTAGAAAAAACAATACTTAACACTATAATGAATTGTAAAATTGAATGTCCATGATCTTTTCCTCTGAAATATCACAAAGTAATGAATAACATTATTTCACAGACAGACAATAGTTTTGCAACATGTTACAATTAAAGTAACTAAAGCTGCAAAAGATAAGGTGAGAATTTCTGAATTTGTTGTGAATGCCCATACTTGAAAAGCAAGTTTAATTAGAGCAAGAAAAGGTCATAAACAGAGACTTGTCAGTAATTTCAAGGACTTCAGAGGCTAAAAGCACTGGTTCATTATTTTATCTAATTTCATTCTACTTTACAGGGTGCTTTTCCTGGACGCAAATGTTCACCAGCCTCGCACATGTGCTACTCCACCATGATTAAGTTTACCTGTCACTATCACACAGAAGACAATTGAAAGTCCACAACCACTAAGTAAAACCTAACTTACTCAGATTTGGATTTTCTCTCCAAACCACACAGTGTTCCAAACTTTCCCTAAAATTATCTCTTTCTAACCCTGAAGACACAAGGGACACCAAGACCTCATACTGAAAGAGCATTTCCCAAAGGGTGTTCCATGGAACACTGGTTGCCATCCGTCTTCCTCAAAACATTATAAATTCTAGGATAACCCACAATATTTTTAATGTTTAATTTTGTGTAAAAGTTTCCCAAATTTATTTACCCACACAACCCCCCCCCAAAAGCACCTATTAATATCCCATGGATTTCCAGAACACATTCTGAAACTAGGGAGGGGGCTAAAGAAACCCTAACCCCAAAATGAACCATCGTTCATATGAGGAAGAATTAAGGGGCAAATAGTGAGATTGGAAAGTGGAGAGCCAGGTCTCTGAGCCTCCTGTTAACCAATGAAAGCTGAAGTGCTACTCACCTATAGCAGCAGATAAAGAAGCACTAGAATTGGGAGAGGGGTGTTAGCCAAGAGAGGCTAACAGCTACTAATTGGAAAAAGTGGACACTGTAGAGAGGAAGTATGGAGCAACTAGCTGGGAAGAGCAAACCTGTTACTCTGATCAGCATCAAAGGGGAAAAAAGGAAATCCCCTGGATCTGGAAAGGAGTTTTATATGCAGTGACAACAAAAGACAGTCATTCATACGTCTGGGATGACCTATACTTATAGTGTGGGTCATTTCCAAGAAAAAAGAAAAAATCTTTATGGAAAGAACTTCTTGACTCAAGATACAGCAAAAGCTGTTGAGCAATTCTTCACCTTAGGGACTGAAAACTTGAAGTCACCCCCACTGGAAGTTTCATGAGAAACAAGGGATGAGAAAATCTATGGAACTAGCAGATTCTTCTCACCTGCATCTACTCTAACATTCATCTGGAGTAATGGGAAGGCATAAACAAAAAACTACAACCAATGTCTAAAGGTCATATCCCTCATGTTTGACAAGTTACACAACTTTTACAGTTAATGGAAGTCAATATCCAGGAGCCCAAAGTCAGAAAAGGAAAAATGTCAAAAAAAAAAAAGGAAATGAACCATCAAAGACAAAATCGAATGAATTCCCCTGTCCATTAAATTCTTCTAAATTAAGAATACTCAAGTATTCACGAATCAGACTAAAGTAGCAACCCAGGAAAACAGTGTATTCATGCTCATTTTCTCATTTCTCCCCTCTCCCATTCTCCCTCCCTCCTTCCAAGTATCCTGTCACTACCTAAACTCCTTTCTTTTAAATTCTTCAGTCTGTCCCAAATTTAATCATGTGTACTTTCTGAAAAAGGGAACTAGGTCTATAATTTTTTCACCGTTAAACAGTGAACATGTTTTAGCGTCATCTACACTAGAATTCAAACTCTTCTGCTTCCAATCTTCGGTAAGAAATGTAAGAAAACACAAGTTCTGTATAACAATATTTATTCTTTCAACACATGATGTACTTGATATATTCTAGTATATTTAATTTTTTAAATGCTGGTTGGACTTAGTAAATTGATTCTAAAACCTATCAAAACCAATAGGATGAAAAACAATGAGCAATATATACAATATACTGGCAATAAGTGTACATGAATAGAAAAGGGTTTGGAAGAATTTTTTTTGACTACCATAAAAGAGTAGTAGAATAAAATATTAATTTGTAACAAGTTCAGTTCTTTTACCCTAAAATAGCCTGGGCTTACCATCTAATATTAACCAAGTCCCAGGAATTATGGAACATTTCATAAAATTTCCAACACATTATGCTACGTGTTTTTACACTGCTATGTTAAGGTATGCCTTACATTTCCATATGAAATAAGTTCCTAAAATTATTAGTGTTATTCCTGACATCCCTGTTCACACTCATGGAGCAGTACATCCTTTAAAAAAGAGAGAAACACAATGGAAATGGAAAAATAATAGCCATCACTTATTGCATGCTTCTATCATATGCCAGCATTGTGTTAGACCAAATAACTGTGCTTACTATCACTCTTAGAAGAGACTAGATTATTAGGTGACTAGTATAAAGGAAACAAATGCCCAACCTATATTTCTGGTGACATTTATGATGATCCTAATTGAGGACTTAAATAAAAATAAACCTAATCATGTGTATTAAATGAACTTATTGGTAATTTGGTATGATTAATAAATTCTACTCAGGAAAAGCTAACAACGAGGAACAACATAAGTGAAGAACAAAGAAAAGATTCAGATTCTTCTAATCAAGGCATCATCATCTCACTTAAATGACCCACATATCAAAAGCATGAATAAGCTTTGAAACTACTCTAATAAAATGAAAAGTTTAAACCACAGTACCTGCTGATGTACTCTAGTAACAAGTTTATTAGTCATTCAGACTATTGTGTGTGTGTGTATACACTGAATAAACTATAAAATTACTGTTGTTTAAGGATAATTTAAATGAAATGTTATAAAGTCCAAGATTCACAAAGCATCAAAATACAGTTGGCCATATACAGATAGTTCTGCATTTCTTTTTTTGTATTGAGTAATATAATCTTATGCCTATTTTTTAAGTAACTTGGTTAAGAATTCCCTAAAATTCTGATTTTCCATTTCACCAATTCAATGAATAACATATTCATTTAGTCATTATTAGCAGATTAGCTTATAATGTAAAAGTTATTTTTACTTCTACAGCTCTACTGTAACTTAACTCTAGAGTCACACTACTGATAACAGAACTATTATTTTATAAACAAAACATACAAACCATAACCACTTCAACAACTTAAAAAAAAGGACAAAACATAATCTTTCAAAGCTTGTTGTATATAACAGGAAAATATAATATTTCATAAAAATAATAATCTTATTAAATCTAAAAGTGATATATGGCCTTAAGGCACTCTTTGTCCCCTTGCTCTATTGCTCGGTGACTTAATCCCCTCTTCCTCTCTAGAGCTCTACTTGTTTCCTCCCTCAAGCCATTAGCACCAAATGCAAGGAGTGCTATCAAAAAAAAGAAAAAAAAACTAACTGAATTGTCAGCTTTCTTACTGTCATGATACTGTAATGAGCAAACATTAACTGTATCAGTAGAAAAGTGAAATGGGCCATAACTAGGAATAAAGTGAAATTGATGGAAATGAAGCAAGTCAGAATCTTGCTGACTTCATTTTTAAAAGTACCACCAGCATAAAAATAAGGCATATCTAGATGACACTTCCATTCATATAGACAGCCAAACAAATATACATCATGTACTAGTATTTAACCACTACAGCTCTTCTGTTGCAAATATTGGGTCTTTTAAAACTCAAACTAAAAATTGTATCATTTAAGGCAAACCTAAATTACCAAATTTAACCCCAACAAATAATCCCTTTCAATTTCCATCACAGACCAAAAAAATAATATTTAAAATATTAAATTGAGGTCAATTCACTATCTAGAAACTTCCTTAATCTAACTTGTTTTTTATATAATGTTAGGTAGTGAGAATCCAATAAGACATTTCCCCAAAATGTAGTAATCAATTCGTACGAGAACAGTTGATCTATTTCAATAATTAAATGAGGAGACTGGCATTCTTAAATAACCTAAATTCTCAAAAAACTTAAAAGGTAGTAAATACTACTACTCATGATGCACTTCTTGACAGCTTTTTCCATTCTTTCCTTCCTTCCTCCTTACCCAAACTTCTATGGTTGGTAACTCCCACTTTCACGACCTCACACTCCAACTTAAAAACGCCTAAGACTTAACAGACACTGCCTAGTCCCAAAGCCTACAAAATAACTGCCTAAAAATTCTAGTCTCTCGTTCTTTATTACTGAGAAACACAACAGGAGTTTACTTAAGAGATTTTGTTACATCACACCAGACTTCTAAAAGACAAAATATGAAGGATACTACTAAAACATAATTTACTTTAAAATTGTGAAAAGTCCCTTGCTTGAAATTGTTTAAAATCTGCTAATAAAAATAAAATGTATTTGGCCAATCACTTATTTGACTTTTGGCTTATTTGGCTTAAATTAAATATATACAAACAAGGGTTTTTTTAATACAGATATAAGAAACAAGATCCAAGAAAACATATTTAGTGGGAAATATATATAAATTATTCTGATAATACAGAAAAATATCTCATAACATAAATGTAAATTCTTAATCACCAAAAGGCAATTGAGGATATAGTTTTTTATCATATTTTTAAATTACATTTACAACTGGTACATACGAAGAGTTCTCCCACCATTTTGCAGATGAGAAATAATAGATATTAAAATGACAATCATAATCATAGACTAGAGTATCGCTATGAAACCATAATTCAAGAACTGAATCTCTAAAAGTATCAAAACCTTTTCTTTAAATCTTAAAAAAAAACTAAAAATTTTCTAAATTTATTAAACGTGAGGTGTAAAACTACACATGCTTTATAAAATACTTTACACATAAAAATAAGGGACATATATTCACAAATCCAGTACCAAAGTCAAAACTGTTTCATTCTTAAGAGAGCAGTCTCTTGAAAGATCATTTAGAATTCTTACATTCCCAGTATGAGTCTAGTAATCTGTTTTTAAAAATTATTCTATTCACATTTCATATATATATATATATATATATATGTTTTTTAACCCTTACGACATCAAGTTGCTAGAAAACTTCTGATACTGACAAATTGAATAATTAAAGTTATGATGTGTAGGCAATCCTGAGTAAGTGATTTACGTGACAAACGAATTTTTAATAAATTTCAAGTCAAAAAAACGAAATAATCACCAACTGACTTTTACTTCAGAAAAATAAAGATTTACTTGGAAACAAAAACATTTTACTATAAAAACTTTCCAACAAACTCAAATATTGGTATTCCAAAGGTACAAAATAACTTCTTTAGCTAATATCCTTCAAAAGTCAATGTACCAATGTAGGTACACTGCCATGTACTATACACAGTATGGTATGTGATGATGTGTACTCTTCCCACAGAGAACTGGTGGATGTTGGAACTTGCTCACATGTAACATCGGAAACAGAACTTAAGCCAAGCCTTCAAGCTTGAAGGTCACATGGAGCATTTGCTCTCATCATTGATTTACTCCACTACCTAGCTCTTCTAAATCACATCTATATTTAGGAGAATGAAGACAAAAATTTAGCCAGTTTAGGTTTGAATTAAATTTAGAGTAAATCTAACTCTCAGGCAGGCAGGAGCTGCTCCCAAACATTCTCTACCAAATACTATCACAAAATTCTTAAACTATTTATGTCATCTGACAAACATGACAATTTTTGGCAAGTCCGTGTTTAGTAATTTCCTTTGCTTGTACTATATAGAGATGTGATAAAACCCACTGATGACCACCTTCAAGTTCCTGTTGACCTAAGATATTTTAGTATCTCCTCCCATTTCCAGAGTGATTTCCAAAGCCTGGGAAGGAATGCTTCCACTAATAAATATCTTTCAACTGAATGCCTGTTATACCACCACGCTCTCGGCAAAGCGAGCAATAATCCATTTTTGCCCATCACAGAATTATTCAAAATCTCCTACTGCTGACCAAAAAACATAAGTTCTTCCTCATAAGTCCCACATTAAATCTAGGCAACACTAGAGGGGTGGGATAGGGAGGGTGGGAGGGAGGGAGACGCCAAGAGGGAAGAGATATGGGGATATATGTAACTAGGCAACAACTGAGTAGCATGCTTTTACTCTTGGGAAAATACTGAAAACTACAAAAAAAAAAAAACCTTGAATAATTGGTGTCCACTCTTTTATTGTATATATATTTAAACACATTATGTATAATGTATTTAAATACATAATATATATTGTGTAAACACAATATATATTTATATACTCATTACAGAGAGTTTATCATGATAACTTTCTGTAACAATTAAACCATAATGGCTAGCTAAAGAGTTTTTTATTTTACATACAAACTTACCCCATTCTAGGTATTCAAGAATGTTCTTCTCTCTTCTCAATGGAGAATTATTGCATTCATCATAAAGGCAGATGAGGATATCCAGTAACGTTTCCACACTGAAGCACTGCCCATTGGTCTGAGCGGGCCCATCCAAAATAAACTGCTCCAACTGCCTCAAACGCACTTCTCCAGACATGTTTGCTTCAACTTCTGCTGGTTTTTCTTTCAAATACTGAACCGATTTTGACGATGATTATTTGAACCTAGACTTTAAAAGGTGTGGTTTTAAAAATAAACCACTTGTTATTCAAACAACTGTCATGCAATGCCGGTGCTGAATTCAACATCCAACACACCAGTAACCTCACTTAACTGAAGCGTCTTCTATTTCACACATATACATATATTTTGAGGGAAAGTTACCATAAAATATATTTAAAACATTTTTAAAAGAATAATACAATTAAATCGTATATTTAAATAAAATAATTAAAAACTACTGAGAACCAAAGAGTCAACACTTCTTTAAAAAAAAAAAAAACTCTTCTCCTTCATTCAAAATTCAACTCGTGCAACATAATCCTGAAACGAATCCAGCTGCATCATTAATGAATTAAGTCCGATCTGCATCAGCAATTCACTTCCCAAGCAGAAGGAAAATCGAAAAGGAAGGAAAAAACCAGAATGTATATAAGGGGGAGGGAAAACCAAAAATTCTGCTGCAAATCCTCCCAACCACCACTTGGATAACGCATCAGCGGCAATTTCTCCGGAGGGAAAGGGAGGGGGTGAGGTCCCTGAAGCAGCCCCTCGACTCGGAGCACGCCAAGCCTTCCCCGGAGGAGGCTTTCCCTTTCTCCTCCCGAGGTCCTTCTTTTTAAGGCTTTGCAGTTAGTCCTATTTCCAACGGATTCCGATGAAAACTCTTCATTTTTCACCCCGCTTCTCCCAGGGGCCTGACTGGCTGCGGGCGGCACTCGCCCCCGGCTCCGGGAGCGGCGGCTACTCGGCCGCCCGAGCTCGCTCCATGTCGGTGGTCGCTGGGCCGCCGGCCTGGGCCGCGCCGGGCGCAGAGCCCGGTCTCCCCCACACCCGCACCGCGGCCG
>NW_020171818.1:1001385-1036185 GCF_003031525.2 Neophocaena asiaeorientalis asiaeorientalis
GGAGAGGCTGCGGCTGCCGCAACGTGGAATGCAGGGATACGGGAGGACCGAGGGAGGCCGTGGCGGCGGCGGTGGTGGCAGACGGTATGGAGGCGGGAGGACCCAGGCGCGGGTTGGGAACTGCGCCACCGCCTCGCCGCCGTTCCCGGTTCCTCGAGGCTTCTCGTAGGGATCGCAAAGCGGGGCTTCCTCCGGTCCTCGGAGGCACCACCCGACTGGCACGTTTGCTAAGGGGGCCCAGAAGCAAACGGCTTTAGGCTTCCAACAGATCTGTAAAACACAGTGCTTTTCTCACCGCCTCTTATCTGCGCGCTACCCGCCCCCCAAATTCAGTTCTCAACAACTCCAAAGTAATTTTCTGGGTGTCCAATTACACTACTTCTTGTGTCATTTCCCGGGACAAATACACTGACAGACATGTACGCGCTACCCTCCAAGTCCTGAGTGTGTGTGCGAGAAGAACTCTCCATGTCTATTCCCAAAAGTTTCCCTACGTAGAGAACAGTATTTTCTCCTCCGGAACTATTCTAGCTGCTGCCTTTATCCCCAGCCTAGGTTACCACCTACAGGGGATTCAACCAATGAAGGGGAGTCAGGACAGTTCGCCACTCTCACCAAAACTCCATCCCCTGTGCGCGCTCGCATGCGCGCGCGCACACACACGTAGCCCAATGGCACGATGCAGAAACTGGGCAGCAAAGGCAAGTAACTCAATAGGTAAGGCCATTTAGGGCCTTCCGGGGTTTTTTTGAATCTTGATTTTAGGAGAGCGCTCTACAAAATTCTCATGGAAGATCCCACATTTAAATGTATCACTAAACTGGGTCACTGCATTTCTGTCATTTCCTCTCAAAACTGCCATCTCCTTTATAATCTTTCTCCAAAATACAATTATTTTATATTCCTTTCCTACACCCGTGAGGCAGTTATGTTTTCTATGTTAATGCCTACAATTGCCACAATTTTTCACATCTTACTAATATGAAATCTGAGGAAGCACTAGAAACGAAGGTCTAGAAATGAAGGCTAAAAATGAAGGCTAAGGTTAATTATTCAAGTTGCTGTCATTCACAAAATATTGTGACGCTTGTGAAATCTACACTTGCATGGCTTATATGAGGAGACACTATTTCCAGTAAGCTCTTGACACATGTGATACTCACATAGATTCAGACAAAAGATGGATCATTTATAGCCATGACATCTTTATGTGTGTGTGTATTGGCTAATTATAAAAGTAATAGAAAAGCAAAAAGAAATGTTTAATCCTAACACAGGTAATAATATTTTGGTGTTTATTTTTAAAGTCTCTTTCCTATGTATTTTAATAAAATGATGCATAACAGAAGCCAGTTTTATAGCCTCCTGTTTTCACTTAGCAGTATATTATGAACATGTTCTCAGGTCAGCACATATTCTTAAGCAACATGGTTTTTAATGGTGAAGCCAAGACATTTTAACAGTTTCAGTTGACCATGAGGTGGGGTAGCAAAGAAAGAAGCAATTTCTTCTGCTTTGGCACCACAGAGCTGACTCTAAGATACCTACTCATCCAACTTGTAAATAACTCTAAAGAAGAGTTTAAAAGAGAACCTATAACACATTGTCTCAATAAATACTAATTGGGCTTCCCTGGTGGCGCAGTGGTTGGGAGTCCGCCTGCCGATACGGGGGACACCGTGAGCCCGTGAGCCCGTGAGCCACGGCCGCTGAGCCTGCGCTTCCGGAGCCTGTGCTCCGCAATGGGAGAGGCCACAACAGTGAGAGGCCCGCGTACCGCAAAAAATAAAAATAAAAATAAATAAATAAATAAATAAATAAATACTAATTAACAGTGGAAGTATATGAGGTACAGATATGTTTTTTAACAAAAGAGTCATGCTGCCAGTTTTCTCTCTACCTATTCTGTTAGCACTTGGGTACCACCCACAGTCCAGGGTACTGATGGTTGCTTAATAACATTTTCCACATTATTTAGAGAGTAAAGGGGAGAACTTATTATTTTTATTTTTTAAGAAAAGCACAAAGAGAAGGAAGAAGGTTGAACCCAATCAATTTTGCTTGAATAATTCAAGCTCAGAGACTTAATAATTAACTAGACCCTAAACACATTGTGTGGGTGTTATTTTAAATGTTTGGGTTGAAGTGTGAACATTCTTGTTAATGAAACCGAAGAAAGGTGCAGCTCCAGCAGCCCTGCAATGCTTGAAGTGATCCTGCAAAACATGAGTGCTACAGGCTGCATGGCAGGGTAGCACATTTTTCTTTGGATAAAAAACCTGGAGGAGGTCTTCTTTGTGAAATTTTGCTTGGGGGCCTGGAGATTAGATGTATACCACTGCAAACACAAATTGTTTGAAATAATCAGGAAAAGTTTTATGAAGATGCTGGGTATTATTCTGACCTTTCAGAAAAGAAATAGGACAGGACAGGACAGAGAGATAGGAGAGTGAAAAGAATAAAACAGGACAGGAGTCATTAAGCCTAGTCCAACAAATCCTCCAATTCTGGCCTAAGAACAGAATTGATCTACCAGTTTATAACAACCAGCCCCACTCTTACCTTGCTGTACCTTACTCCAGAATAACTATAGGTTCAATGATGGAGAACAGGGCCAAAAGCAAGGTGAGTGCCACAGCAGGGCTTCATGTATAGTAGCACACAGGTATTTTACTATATCACCTTTCAGGCCAGCTAGCACATCCTGACCCTGCAAATGACTGACTTGGTTTAGAGCCCTCTGAGGATAAAATGCCCGCAAATGCTTGTCCTCACTTCATGTCTGACTCCTGACATGAGTAATACCAGCTGCAAAGGCTTATGTTATAAAAAAGGGAGACTTTGTAATTAATAATTACCTCTTTTACAGAACACTTACAATGTGTAAATACTCTCCTGAGTACTTTGAGGATATTATTCTATTCAATCATTATAAGCATATGGAGTAGACAAAGTACCATTTCCATATCATAGATAAGGAAACGGGTTTAGAGATATCTTGGATAACTTGTGAATGACCACACAGCTAGCAAGTGACACAGGAACTGGGAGTCAACACCAGTTATACAAGAGATGTCAGAAAGATCTGCAGAATTCCATAAACCCAACTCCTCCTTCCTGTTGTAACCAGGGAGCAGTGGGATATAGTTGTTAATTCACATATTTGGACGTTAGAAATTGACATCAGGGCAGAGGAGGGAAACACATGTGACGGATCGGGATCCAACCAGAAAAAGAGAAATCACCCATGTATTTAAACCAGAGAGACCTTAATTATGAGAAATGGGTACACAGGTGATGGAAGAGCTGAGGAAACACACAGGGGAGAGTGAGGTGACCCACAGTCTGGTGGCAGCACCTGCTACTACCCCAAGGCTGGTGGAAGCTAAAACCAGGCCTAGAGGGAGCTGGAGCCCAGAGGAGGTACAAGGGCTACCAGGGAGGCTGCCTAGGCAGAGAGAGGGGAAGGAGAATCCCCTTACGGCGAATCCCCCACTATTTGCAGCTAACACAGAGCTTGTGAAAGAGAGCCTGCATGCATTGTCCCCAAAGATACAGAGCAGAGCAGGCGATGGATGTGGAATGGCTGCAAAGACAAACAGGCCAAGGATTTACATACATATAATCAACACAGTTTCAGTTTTACCCAAACCATTAAAAAAAAAGCAATAAAGCCAATGTCTTATCTTTGAACAATAATTAAGTGGATTTTAAAGTGGCATGGTTTTAACCTAGGAGCAGTTTTTACTCCTCCCTTTTCATATTTATTTTGCTTTGTTTTAATTTCTCAAAAAAAAAAAAAAAAAACACCTAAAAACCCAACCAAAAAACTCTCCTCATCTAGGGCATGTTGACTCAGGTTCACAGACCAATACTTCCCACTTGCTGATCCGTGGATCTTGCCTACCTTGCCCTATCTTTAAATCTTGCATTTAAATTTCTCATTAAAGCTCTACATAAACAAGCTGTACCATAAATGGAATTTTCAAAAATATGTTTAGGGTCAAACATTATAATACAGATATTGCCCCCCTATTACAGCAGTTTAGTAAATTTGGATATTAAGAAGATAGGTGCCATTCTCTTATAAATTCCATCAGCAGGAAACATTTGGCAAAAGGCTCCATGCCATGGGTGTTGACAGAAACCAAGCCAGTTAAGCCAATGTGTTCTTCTCAATCCTCAGGTGGGGCTAGAGGTGACACAGCCAGGACCTAGGGGCTGGCAGCAGAAGAAATGAGTTAATCCATTTACCCCACTCTGGAAATCTCTCTGCCAAGGTTACTGTGACTTCCACATTATCAAAGCCAATGGTCAATCCTCATTTTACATTTCATTTGATCTTTTAGCAGTTTTGACAGCACTAATCACACACACACACACACACACACACACACACACACACAATTGAAATACTTTTCTTCACCTGGCTTCTGCGCTCTGCTTATCTTCTCCTCCCTCACTGGCCACTCCTCAATCTTCTTTGCTAGGTCCTCCTTGTATGCCTGATCTCTAAAAATTGGAGTGCCTCAGGGTTCAGTCTTTGGAACCCTTTTCTCTTTTCTATTTACACCTATTCCCTAGGTGATCTCAATCAGTCTTAAGGATTTAAATACTATATATAATGGTTTGAAAACACATGTCACAAATTCTTCAACACTTCTCTCATTGAATGTTGAGTCTGCACCTTGAATCTAGGCCAATCTTAGTGAATCACTTGTAACAAATAGAATGGAACAGAATAACCACTTTATGTGGGTTATTGAGGTTGGGAAAACAAGATGTGATAGCCATATACTTTGTTGTACAGTACCCATCAAGCAACACTAATAACAGCTAACATTAATTGTGCACCTTCTATGTCAAGTACCAAACTAAGGACTTTCCATTCACTGAATTCTCTTAACAACCTTATAGGGCAGAAACTATTATTATTTCCTGTCTTAATCAACTCAGGCTACTATAGCAGATTACCATAGACTGAGTGGCTTAAACAGCAAACTTTCATTTCCACAGTTGGAGGCTGAAAGTCTAAGATCAGAGTGCCGGACAAACTGGTTCCTGGTAAGAGCACTCTTCCTAGTTTGCAGATGGCTGGCTTCTCATTGTACCTTCACATGGTGGAGAGCAGAGAGAGAGGAAACAAGCTCTCTCATGTCTCTTCTTATAAGGTCACTAATCCCGTTCATGAGGGCTCAACCCTCATGACCTTAATTGCCTCCCAAAGGCCCCACCTCTTAATACCATCACACTGAGCATTAGGATTTCAACATATGAATTTTAGGTGTGATACAAACATTCGGTTCATAAAATTTCCATATAGAAAAACTAAGGACTAGATAATTTAAGTAACTTTCCAACGGTTATAAAGTTGATAGGTGGTAAGGTCAGGCTTTCAATCCAGGTGAGATTCATTTTAAAGCCTGTGTGCTGAAATGCTTTGTTAACCTACCCCAATACAAGCTAAAAAAAACTAATATCAGTTAACTGATTAATAATTAGACAAAGCCCCCTTGTCTAACAAAAAGAAGGGAAAACTAAAGTGACTTCATTATAACCTTGAAGCATAAAAGACATTCTCTTGCAGGAGTTTGGTCAATTGTTTTCCATATAAAGAAGAGCAAAACCAGAGAGAACAGTTTATTGAAATAGGGTTTATTTCATGTAGACAAAAAGAGAAACTCTTAATTGTCAGGTTGGTAAACCCCAAAATCAGACACAAAGAGAAATTGTGGAGTTGTAACATCTGAGGATCTTTAAAATGATCGTTTCAATTCGATTTCAACCGCCATCTCTCTTGAATAGTTTGGAATCCACCTGCCAGAAGTTGATGGGATCAGAACAGATGTGCTCTCCAGGCTCCCTTCAGCAGTAAGATTCAGTGCTTCCTCGCCCGTACGGGGGACTAATTAAACCCACAGTCATATGGTAGAGCCAGCGATTATGTTTTAGAACAGACTGTGACCTCTCTCTGACCCAGAGGATAGCAGCATCAGCACTTACAAGCCAAATGAAATGAGGCACTGTCAGCAATGTTCCTTATGATAAAAAGTATAGCGATAATAATAATAATAAGTATCAAGACATAAACCCACAAATAGGATGGTATCTGGAGCACCCCAGGCATTCATGATGGGAATAAGGGAAGTGAAAATTCAAGAAAATTACATTTGAGATATCAAGAGGGGCTTTCCTCAAATAAGAAAGGTTCCTAACATTACAAAGTACAAGCAGAAATCCATGCAGAAGATAAGAAACGATGTAAAAAACTTTGTAAGTATTAAAACTTGGGACTTGTTCCAACCACTTCTTCAGATACTAGGGTGGCATAGGTCAGGATAAGAAGCTAGAGAATAATATTAAGAAATGATGTTAGAAGAAACAAATTAAGTATTTTTCTTTACTGTAACATTAGACTTTCCTGTTCTTTGAAACTTTGTCTCTCATAATGATAACATGTTATCCTGTATAAACTGTTGATCATTAGTGGATTATTTTCTCAGCAATGGAGCTGAGTTTCTCTGAACCCTTTTACTCACCATGCCTTGTGAGAAGAGCACAATTTATTTAATAACTAACCACAGTACAAGGTAGCACTGTGGAACAAACACTTTCTCTAAATAAAACTAAATTGTCTAGGCAGTGATAAAACTACAACTTTGTCATCCTTAGTACTTCATACTAAAAATGGAATTAACCATCTCATAAAAGTATTAGCTAATCATTAACAAGTACAAGAGCAATCATTCCCAATTTTTTCAAACAATTCAACTGTTTTACTTTCATTCATTCATTCATTCCCCCAAGTCATTCACCAAGCCCCCAATCTGCACCAGGAACAAAGTAAAAAGTATAAGTTCAACCTTCATTGTACAAATTCCCAAAGATACATTTATAAATTAGAAGCAAACATATCACAATATTGTTAATATCCTCTTAGTTGGAAGAGAAAGATTGGTTGGTAGGAGGTGATAAAGCAGAGAAATTTTCCTGAGCAGTTGAATTAGACTACACGTTCTGGTAAGCTTTGGCTTACTCATAGAACAGAGCAGACAGAGGGGATTCTTCCAAATAGGGAGAAAAGAAAAGCCAACTTCAGCACTGTGGGAAACAAGCCAGGACAGAAGAATCAGGGCCCTCCAGGAAGGGACAGAGGTACAATGCAATCCAAGCATGGTTAAATGAAATCTTATGTGGGTGATTTAATATTCAAGTGGCTAATTCCATGAGGACAGGGTTGAGAAGGGCAGTGATAGTTGTCATGTGGGTGCTAGGATTACGGTGGTCCTTCTAGGTTAGGGTGGCATTGGTTACTAAAAGAGGTGGGAAGAGGATACAAAGGCAGGAACCCATGAGAGTTTCCAGGTCTCAGCCAACAACGGATGGACTCATTTCAGCAGGGAATTGGAACAGAAACCCAAAACCAAGATGCAAAGCCTGACATACAAGCTGACCTAGTAGAATAAGGGTCAGGTAGAAGCTCTCTGAGGTGTTTGGGAGCTAACGTTACTTTGGAACCACGAGACCCAAGGTGTACAAGCAAGGGTCTATTTCAAGATGTTGCTCCCTAATGGTCAGTGTCGTCCGAGTGCCCCATAAGGCCAGGCTTACCCTACTTGGGGCCTATATGGGGTGGAGCCTGAGATTCATCATTGCTGGCATCTGATTAGACCCAGAACAGCCACGGACTCATGCCACCTGCCTAAAACTATCTCCCTCCATATGGTGCCTAACACCAACAATCTGACACTGCTTTGGGTTAAGGTCGAGTTGGGGAACATTTTTCACAGGCTGGATACAATCTAGAGCTTATATGCACTGGAGCTAAAATTCAAATAATGATTTCTCCTTCAATTGTCTGTTACGGCAGTCCTATTCACAGTGGAACCTCTGAAGATTAAATAACAAACTATTGTGGAGCTATGAACCATGGTTTAAAAGCAAGTTAGCCTTGTAAAGGAAAGTCATTAGAAAAAAATAATGAAGGCAGAACATCCTCAGCTCAAAGAGCAATCAGATGGTGACAGTGTCCCTCTATGACACTGTCTCTCGTTATGTCTCTCTGGCATACTGACCGTACCAGACAGTGTGCTGGATGCTGCCCAGTCTCTGTGAGCTTTGAGAATACAAGCAATTCTCTCTCCAGCTCTCTCTTGTCCTCTCCCTCTGTTTTTACCTTGACCTCTCTTCAATCTCTGCTTATGTATCTTTCTGTAGCTATTTCCGTTTATCTACTTCCTCCCCATTTTCCTCTGCCTACCTTCCCTTCCCCCTTTCTGTATCCTTTCTCTTTTTTACTCTTCTCCCGTTTCTCTTTCCTTCTTTTTCCTTCTTACCTTCCAACTACTTTTTTCCCTTAACTTCTAATAATAATAAATGAAGATTCATTTGTAAATATTTATTAGAGATAACCTGTCTCAATAAATAAGCTTCTGGTAAGTGCATTACCAGAGACATAACATGAAGTTAGCGCCTATTAACACATTCATATAAATTTAGATGAACTACCTTACCTAGAAGAGACAGAGCTGAAGGAAGAACATGCAAGGCATATAATTTTTCCTGACAATTGGTGGCAGGTAGAGGGGTGAAAGAAAAGTCTATGCATGGGACATTCCATGAGGGCAGTGAGAAACAAAAAAATCTGAGCATATGTTCAGTGCGGGGTCTGTTCTGAACATATTTCTCACATCATTTCTTTGATGCTCACAACACCCCCATGAATTAGGCAGCATTATTATCTCCAGATGAGGAAACAGGTGTAGAAAGTAGGTGGCAGAGCTGGAACTGGGACCCAGTCTGTCTGTTACCAAAGTCCATGGTGACAAAACAAAGAGAACCTCAATGAGCTTGATAGTTCTATCTGCTAGAAAAAGCCAAGTCATAAAAAGGAACCACAGTAAGATATCCTGAGGACTCGTGGCTCCACCGGACTACTCCCATTCAACTTCACACCTGTGGTCCCTAACAGTGCGCTGGCACAGACTAGGAGCTGAATAAGTGATTATGGAACGCATGAACAAGATTCAAAGCAGCAGGCATTGAAGTTTCTGAACTGGAAAAATCATTATCGTACCCAGTTCAGGAGTCCTGCAGCCTCTGCGTAAACATTCCCAGGGACAATTCTCCTACAAAATAAGAGTCACAATTGGGCCACATTTTTGATACAACAGTTCAAGGCCTTAAGCTCCCATGTATGCAGAGGCTTTAAAATATAATTCTGATACTCCCACTTTTGCAACATTTCATCTGTCATTAATTCTTTAAAAATCACCAGAAGGTAATGTGAATATACTTCTGGACTACTTAAAAATGGTTAAGATGGTAAGTTTTGTGTGTTTTTCACAATTAAGAAATTTTAAATCATCAGGATGTAAATATTTATGTATATGAAATATACATCATCTTGAAACATATATCATGAAAGTTCCTGGCATGGACAAGTAAGTTATTCATTTCATTTCAGAAAAAAAATTAAAATCTGTTGGATGACTAAGCAAGTCTGTTTGGGAACTTGATGCTTAGCTGTTAACTGTGCCGAGTACTCTGTTAGTGCCACTCTTACCTCTATCCTCCTGGAAGTTTTAATAACTCATCTTTCTCTTCAGCCTTCTATGTAAATATAAGTTTAAATTTTCTACAGTATTTAATATTTCACAATTACAGCCGTGCCTTGGTATCTGACAGCGATTGGTTCCAGGATCCCCCCTTGAATACCAAAATCCACAGATGCTCAAGTCCCTTATATAAAATGCACAGTATCTGCATATAACCCACACAAATCCTCCCTTATACTTTAAATCATCTCTAGCTTACTTATAATAACGAATACAATGTAAATGCTGTGTTAATAGTCATAAATACAGTGTAACTGCTATGTAAATAATTCATTGCTAGTTGGAACTTTCTGAAAACATTTTTTTTAATATTTTCGACCCATGGTTGATTGAATGCATGGATGTGGAACCCACGAATACTGAGGGCCCACTGGAATAATTCAGTTTGATCATTTGTGTTGTAGCCTGATTATTTCTTCAATGATACTTTTATTTGGGGATATTCATACCTTAGGTGATATATTTATCAAGATATTCTCCTTAAGAGATTTATTCTCCTCATGTGACAGTGCTTCATATGTATATTTAATCTAACTTGAGTTCTCAGTTGTGTAGAAGGAATATGTGATTAGCCTAAGATGGAGAAAGATTACTGTGTCTATTTTATTGATCACACAAATAAAACTCAAATACATGAGTTTACCGGAAGTGTAGTAGCAACAGTGGGAAGGTATTAAAGACATGACCATGACTCAGAAGTTGATGCTTGTGTTTCAGAATCTGTCACTTCTATTACACTGTCATTACATGACCAATTGGCTTTTTTGAGTCCATGCTCAATAGATGTTTTTTTGTTTGTTTGTTTGCGGTACACGGGCCTCTCACTGCTGTGGCCTCTCCCGTTGCGGAGCACAGACTCCGGACGCGCAGGCTCAGTGGCCATGGCTCACGGGCCCAGCCGCTCCGCGGCGTGTGGGATCTTCCCGGACTGGGGCACGAACCCGTGTCCCCTGCATCAGCAGGCGGACTCTCAACCACTGCGCCACCAGGGAAGCCTCAATAGATGTTTTATTAACTTAGAGATGCTTAGAGATCCCAGTGACAAGGATCTTACTGCTTTCCAAAGTTGTCTTTACTGCTGGATAAGTCTACTTTTTACTATGAATAATAAGTAATATATTACACCAGTTAGCACTTTTGATGTTGTTGCATAACAAACCACTTCAAAATTTAGTGGCTTAACACAAGCATTTATAAAGTTCATGATACTAGAGCCAGCACTTCAAGCTCCACTTAGCAGTTTTTCTGCTAGGTTTCTTCATGCATCTGTGGCCAGCTACCAATCGATGTTGTCACTCTTGGGTGGGCTCTCACACATGTCTAGAGCCTCAGCTGGGACAACTGAGCTGACTCTGCTCTGATCCGCATGGTCTCACATTCTCCAGCAGGCTAGCCTTGACTTGTTCACATGGCAAAGGTAGGAGTCCCAACAGTGCAAAGAAAAACACACAAGGCCTCTAAAAGCCTAGGATTGGAGTTGGCACACCATCACTTCTGCCACACTGTATTGGCCAAAGGAAAGTCCCAAATCCAGCCTAGATTCAGAGAATGGGAAAATGGACTTCACCTTTGAACAGAAGAAGACACATTATAAAGAGTGTAGATATGTGGAACTATGAACGACTGTGACCATTTTTGACATGTACCACAAATATAAAAATTGCATTTAGGAGGTATTGGGTATGATATTAAGGATACAAGAGATGATATTCAAAATGTCAAAAGGACAACCAGTAGGGAATGAACATTAAACATTCCAGAACGGATGACAACTATAATAAACAATAGATAAAGCCACATTGATGTGTAGTCATTGACTTGAAGGATGTGATACTCAAGACAAATATATGCTCAAAAGATACAAGTTACCTTATCATTGGCTGGAGCTTTGAATTTCTAGCAGAGGACTCAAGTTAAATCTGAATAGCTTCAAACTTAAGTAGACCCAAAGGCCTACTTTGTGTTTTTCCACTGGAAGTCTGAACTTGATTCTCAGATCTTTTCACTCCTCTGCCTGGAGATTTCATATCCACCAAATGTGAAGCAAAAGATCCAAAGGGACAGTCACAAAAGAGATGATTTGCCTCAAAGCCTAAACTTGTCTACCTCATGCCTTCTCAGATCGTGGCAGAAGCATAGGGCTTCTCAGATTAGCCACAGAATGGGAAGGGGGGAAAAAGGCATCTAAAGAGAAGAAGACAGTGAGAGTTTATCCCACTGGCTGCCTTACCCTTTGGTGAGGGATGAGAGAGCCCTGGGTGAGTCTCCACTCTTAAGTAAGAGACTCAGGCTTTATCTCACTTGTCTAACTTCCTAGAGGGAGGAGTCCAGAAGGGAAGCCATTCTTGTACAACAAATATTTCAGCCCAGTGCAGTGATTCCATCCACTGATATAGAGTGGCCAATAAATTACGCTTAAACCTGAATATCTATACCATAGCCTGGCTTTTGGTTTAGAGTAAGGGGTGGGTAAGGAAGAAGGGGAGAGGGAAGACTAGAGGCCAATGCTATCTGCTGCTTACCATTTCACTAAATACTTGTGCACACAAATTCTCTTAATACATCCTGAATTTTCAGAAACCCCTGTGAATTTACTTTAACAGTCAATTTTGCATAAAGTGTCTCTATTTACTGTATTCATGTCAGTTGGGATTCTATGGTTGCAAGCAACAGAAACCAATGCTAACTTAAGGAATTTGCTGGAAGCTAATGAGATAGCTCACAAAATCAAAGGAAAGCCAGAATCACCAAGACAGCTGTTAGGATCTAGACAGCGTTAACTAATGGTCATTTCTTCCAGGCGCCAATGATAGGATAAATCAGCTTCAACATTTTTTATCCTTGTGTCATGTGATGTAAGAACCAAATTTCAGGGAAACAATGTTTAGCGGACCTAGTTTGATTGCATGCTCATCCACTGGACAGAGAAAGGCATGGCACCAAACAAAGGACTAATTTGAGAAGAGAGGACTCATTTCTCATTTTCCAAAATAATAGGAAAGGTTGCAGGGCCATCCAAAAGGGTCCACTGTGATATCATAGCCACAGTATCATTAAAGTGCTGAGTGAAGACATGCAGCGAGGTTAAGGTGGCCTGGGGACTGTAATATGTAATAGGCTAACAGACAACCTCAGAAGAATGTATTGTTAGAACACATCTATTTGGATAATTGAGAAATTCAGTAAATTTGCATAACACAATTGCTCTAAAAATGTACCCGGCACTTGTTTTGAGCAGGCAAGTTAGACAAAGAGACAAAAAAATGATTGCCATGAAGGAGGAAGCTTTTTTCTTCTACTCACAATCTCCTAGAAATAGGAGGCATGCCATGCTACACCACACCATGCAGGGCCACAGAGGGAAGCACCAAAGCAAGACGAGCCAGCAGAGAGAGGGGCAAACTGCAGGCAGGAGCTTTTATTGCAGTTTACACAGGAAGGAATGGGAGAAGCAAGGTAAGCAAGAAATACAAACTTATGATTGGATAGTCTGAATAACTTTGATAGTCTCTGGACTGTAGGGATGGTTCCCAATTGTCCAATACCTGGTCCTGTGTTGATTAGGGCAGGAGCTAATATCCCAGACTGAAGAAGTATGAGAAAAGGAAATTGGTGGAGGGTGTTGTTTGCACATCAAAAGTATGCTGGCAGGAAAGTTGTTTGCCTCTCTAGGAATTAGTTAACTCTGGGAGGGCGGTTCCCCAGATCTGTAAGGCCCCAAATGTCAGAGCAGCAATAATACAGAAGGTAAGAAAAAATAGTCAAAGCAACTACATTCTTTGGGCAGCCAAGTGAAGACGTATAAAGATACTAGATAAGCGCTTTACTACAGAGCCTCATTCTAAGTTCCATTTTACTGACCATCCAATATGCTGCAGGCATAGTCTGTTGAACCTCCTTCCACCACTCCAGTTCCTCTTCCTTTCCTCTAGCCTTGTTTATTGTGGCTATAGCAACTGTTTTATTATAGCCACAGTTATTGTCTGAATTTGCTTTTAAACATGATAATATGATATAGCCAACCATATTTTAATAATCTATTTTAAGATATTAAAAAGTCTTATTTATATTATAGATTATGGATGTATGATCTTCCAGACTGATGCCAACATATAATAAATCCCCAGTAAATTTAAAATGTTTAGCATGTGAAACTAAGTCTAATTTTTTTTTCTACTTTGATGTTCCTCTGTCTTCACATTTGTTTCAACTCCCCTAGTAGAATCACATTCTTATTTATTTCCTCTCTGGGCATTCTTGAGATATTTCTACTCAGTAGAAATACAATATCACGCTTCACTGTTTTATTAAATATATCAGACATCAGACTCTCTGGATAGTGAGCCAAAAGTTGCCAAAGGATATATTTCTTTTGTCTGCTGTGAATTATGCCAGCAGGCTCAACAGAGTAGTAAAGACTGTGTGCTTTATATTATAAACTGAATATGTGAGAACTGATCTTTGCAAGGAACTAATTGTCCTATAACCTTATGCCATCATCGAGAGAGATTTAAGCATTTTTTATTTTCTCCGCAGATGAAGTGTATGTTTTCTTTGGCTTTACTTCTATTGAGTTTGGTTAATCCCTTTCAAACCAGGAGACTCAGACTTAATATATATACTCTCCTTTGTACAAAATCTTCAATATTTTGCACTTATTAACACACAGTTTATCTGTCATTTTAACTGTGCTCACCTGAATTATGCCAATTTATACTTAACCATACCAAATTTCATTTATGATTCTGATTTTTGTTTTTGATTTTCAACAGCAGTTGAAAGTGATTTAGCATAGTCCTTTGAATCGTTTCTTTTGTAAACAGTGATGACGTAATGTTCCTCCACAATTATTTCCTTTAAAGTTATTTAGTTTTTATATTTAAAAAAAAAGGAAACTCAGCCAACATTGACTTTCTACATTTTAAATTAATTCTCCAGTATCTTCACATGACTATGGCTTCTCCTAAATTTCAAGCTTTTAAGTCTGAATTTTACACTTCCTCATTTCATAAACCTGGAAAAATTACTTTCTTCTTTTATTTCCATCTCCCCATATAGGAAAGTTAATAATTTATCTACCATAGGTCATACTGTGAAATTCCATTAAGAAACCACCATGGTGGTATGTTGCTTTGGGAGAGAGAAGAACCTCCATAAATAGTGGTTTGCACCAGTCTTCCTCCTAACACTTCTCCACAAGCCCACTATTCTGATACACAGGTTTCTGCCCAGTTCCAGAGTTTCACATTTTCTTCTTTTATGAAGTAACCATTTCCCATGAAGCTTACTTATATACTGCTCATTCTCAGTGTCTTTACTTCCTAAATAAACATATGGAATGGATTCAAACTCCTGAACTCTGGGAACTTCAATAAACTGAGATTGTTTAAAGAAAACTCTCAGTGAATAATTATGCTATCCCTCCCCCATGAGGCTGCAGAATGTTGGCGTTGAAAGGACTATAAAGGACATCTAGCCCAATCTCTGCATTTTAGAGATGAGAAAACTGAGCTTTTGGGAGCTTGAGTAATCTTGAAATTTGCCCAAATTGACAAGACTAGTAAGTGGCAGATCCGTATGTGTATAGTTTCAAAAGCATGAAATATTGATAATTACTTCATTTTCATGAGTTTCTTTTTTAAAAGTATCTTAAGACTGGGGCTTCCCTGATGGCGCAGTGGTTGAGAATCTGCCTGCCAATGCAGGGGACACAGGTTCGAGGCCTGGTCCAGGAAGATCCCACATGCTGCAGAGCAACTAAGCCCGTGCACCACAATTACTGCACTCAAGAGCCTGCAAGCCACAACTACTGAGCCCATGCGCCACAACTACTGAAGCCCACGCACCTAGAGCCCATGCCCTGCAACAAGATAAGCCACCACAATGAGAAGCCTGCACACCACAAGGAAGAGTAGCCCCCGCTCGCCGCAACCAGAGAAAGCCTGCATGCAGCAGCAAAGACCCAATAAATTAATTAAATAAATTTATTAAAAAAATAATAAAAGTATCTTAAGGCTAATATAGCCTGGTTAAATTTTTGTAGTCTCAAAACTCAAAGGCAGTTTCCTGGTGGCCTAGTGGTTAGGATTCAGGGCTTTCACTGCTGTGACCTGTGTTCAGTCCCTCGCTGGGGAACTGAGATCCTGCAAGCCACACACCATGGCTAAAAAACAAACAATCAACCAAACAAACACAACTAAAATAACCTAGTGTTATTTTGTGCCTCATTTTTTTAATCAAAGAATTCCTCCTGAGGCTTGTGCCTTTAGGAATGATTTCTAAGAAATCATTACTCAGAGGTGATATTCAACATATTAAACAACAGGACATCATAGACATTGCCCAACAATTGGTGTGTCTGTTCTTGTCCTACCAGCTGCATGTAACCATGGGGATATTACTCAAAAATAGACAATGCCCTGTGTTAGAAATTAAAAAAAAAATAATCCTGAGAGTTGGTCACAACACAATGAAAATATAATACCCAGTAAAACTATAATATTTTCACTATCATGTTTGGTCCACACAATTGTCCTTTCTCAAAAATTTAAAGAGGAAACAAAGGACGTTTTTCCCCACGTGATAATTCTAGTAGACTGTTAGATTTAACTGTTAGTAATGGTAACAGAATTGAACTTCTGGAGCTGGTAAAATTGATTGCCTCCTCAAGTTAGAATTTTTAATATTTTATAAAATAACCTCTGGATATAGTTATCCATGTATGTAATTTGTAGTTGCTACATTGGGTTTGGGGAGTGAGGACATAATAATATGCTTTATTAGCAAACTTGAATATGGGCTAAATTTGTGTTTGCTGATTGACTACAGAACTTCATAAACATGGCAGTGTATTTTTCCCAAAGTCAATATGGAAATGCACTGTGGTGCTTGCTTCACTCAGCAAGTCTGAATCTGTGGCAGGAACACATTCAGTTTTCCTGTGCTTCTCTGTTATTTGGAAGAACCAGACAGAGTGTTTCGTTGTTCTTTTGCTTCCCTCCACCTAGAAGAAATTTAAAAGAAACAAAAAATTTTTCGTATTAGAAGGGAACCTAGAAATGTAGTGTAATTTTCCACACAATGCAAAATCCCTTCTATGAGCATCCCTGAAGAATCTTCAGCTGGCTGCTTCCTGAATATTTTTGATGATGGGGAGTTCATTGCTTAATGAGGAGCTGTTCCTTACTCAAGAGCTCTGGTTGTATAAAGATTTGTGTTAACCCTTAATCCGTGTTTCTGAAAATGTGATCTCTGGACCAGCAGCATTAACATTACCTGGAGGGCTTCCCTGGTGGCGCAGTGGTTGAGAGTCTGCCTGCCGATGCAGGGGACACGGGTTCGTGCCCCAGTCCGGGAAGATCCCACATGCCGCGGAGTGGCTGGGCCCGTGAGCCATGGCTGCTGAGCCTGCGCGTCCGGAGCCTGTGCTCCACAACAGTGAGAGGCCCGCGTACCTCAAAAAAGAAAAGAAAAGAAAAGAAAAATTACCTGGAAATTTGTTAGAAATACAAATTCTCAGGCCTCCACTCCAGACTGACTGAATAACAAAGAAAATTCTAAGAATGGGGCCCAGCAGTGTTGTAACAAGTCCTCCAGGTGATTTGATACATGCTAAAGTTTGCACTGCCCTATATACAACCCCATACAATAAAATTAACAAGAACAGCTCCCCTGTTGGCACAGTGGTTAAGAATCTGCCTGCCAATGCAGGGGACATGGGTTCAAGCCCTGGTCTGGGAAGATCCCACACGCCACGGAGCAACTAAGCCCGTGCACCACAGAGCCTGCTCTCTAGAGCTCACGTGCCACAACTACTGAAGCTCGTGCGGCTAGAGCCCGTACTCCGCAACAAGAGAATCCTCTGCAATGAGAAGCATGCGTACCACGAGGAAGAGTAAGTAACCCTCACTCACCACAACTAGAGGAAGCCCACGGGCAGCAACAAAGACCCAACGCAGCCAAATATAAATTAAAAAAAAAGAAAGAAAAAAATAATTCTTTGGGTTGCAGATATCAGGAATCCAACTATAAATTTAACTTTAGCATAAAAGGGAATATCGTAGTTCATGAGGCTTGTGATAATGGGGTACTTCATAGGATCAAAGGGATTGATCTGGACCTACAGGACCTGGGCTTCTGCTGTTGGAAAGAAGGCAAGGAATGTCTTACACTTGTTCATGCTCATAGTGTTCTCAATGGCTCCACCCCCCACCCTCCGCCCATATGTTGCTCATTTCTGTCTCTGCTTAATTTTGTCCTCTACTACAGACAGGCTTCTGTTCATGGAAAGATGACTACCTTCTCTACCCTCCCACCCTTATACATGCCTTCATATGCCTCAAGCACCTGACCTCAGGGACAGGGCTATTCCTCCTCAGACTCCGAATCAAGAAATCCCAGGAAAGAACTCCTAGGGCAGGAAATGTTAACCAAAGAAAGGCATTGGGAAATCTTGCTGGGCAAACAAATAACAATAGTTACTGTAGTCTATTGCATAAACTATAGTCAACCTTACTTTGGTAAAGGAAGTTCAGAAACACTAGTCACCTTGCCCAAATCACTCAAGTCAGTGAAAATTGAAACCCCCAAAACTTGAAATAATAAAATTTAAGACTACAATAGAGTCACCCATTTACTGAAGACTGCCCTAGAAAACTTTTGTTTGGATTTTAAGTCAACATTTTTGTACTGAACTTTCTCCCCCACCATGAAAAAATAAGAGTTTTATAAAAATAGCTTCATGAGCCTGCAATAAAACAATGGTGAAAGAAATACAATTTTTCCTATGTCAGACAGATGATTGAGATTTTTTTGCATTTATGTCACTCAAAAATGATTGTTATAAACTTCCAACTTGGCAGGAATGTACTCCCAATGGAGGAAAAGAAAAAATCAAGCCAATCTAAAGTCATAAAAATTTAAATAAAGTAGTTAAGAATAAGCACAAAATAGAACATTTTATGGGTTTTCTCAAGAACTTTGACTTAAGGCTTCCCAATTCAAAAAAATTACAACTTAGAGATTTGACATTAGCAAAATGATTACTTTTTCTTTTGATATACCTTCTACCTAAACTCAGAATAAAATGTAGTAATGGGTCTTCCCTGGTGGCACAGTGGTTGAGAGTCCGCCTGACGATGCAGGGGACACGGGTTCGTGCCCCGGTCCGGGAAGATCCCACATGCCGTGGAGCGGCTGGGCCCGTGAGCCATGGCCGCTGAGCCTGCGCGTCCGGACAGGCTCCGCAACGGGAGAGGCCACAACAGTGAGAGGCCCGCCTACCGCAAAAAAAAAAAAAAAAAAGTAGTAATGAAGCACACGCATTAGGAACATTCATTATCCAAGCATAAGGAATTCCAAAGATTTTCTTAGCAATGTTCATTTGAGCTGTTTACCCATAAGTTGGTCTTCCCATTTTTCCCTTTGCATGGTACACTATAGCATAACACATTATGGTTTATGTTTTTAGGGCATGTTATAAGCCATATTAAATGGGCTCGATAGCTGAATCAACATAAGAATCTGAACCCTGGAATTTCCAGGTTGTTGAATGTCTAAATTCATAAGACTGCTGTGTTACACTATTTATGGACAGTTTCATCAAAACAAGCACCATCCTAGGTTTTGTCTTTCCAACTTTATGTTTCCTTTCACCCATTAGGCCATTGTGGCTCTCCAAGGCAGCCTGGGACAAGGCGTTTCCGTCAGCCAAAGCAGAGCTGAGCTAATGTGGCACTAGTGAATTCTGATATTGAAGTTCTTATTTTATTTTATTTATTTATTTTTTTGTTTGTTTGTTTTTGCGGTACGCGGGCCTCTCACTGTTGTGGCCTCTCCCATCGCGGAGCACGGGCTCCGGACGCGCAGGCTCAGCGGCCATGGCTCACGGGCCCAGCCGCTCCGCAGCATGTGGGATCTTCTCGGACCGGGGCACGAACCCGTGTCCCCTGCATCGGCAGGCAGACTCTCAACCACTGCGCCACCAGGGAAGCCCTATTTTATTTTATTTTAATAGATCTTTATTGAAGTATAATTGCTTCACAATACTGTGTTAGTTTCTGTTGCACAACAAAGGGAATCAGCCATATGCATACGCATGTCCCCATATCCCCTCCCTCTTGTGCATCCCTCCCACCCTCCCTATCCCACCCCTCTAGGGGTGCAAAGCACTGAGTCCATCTCCCTGTGTTATGCTTCTGCTTCCCACTAGCCAACTATTTTACATTCAGTAGTGTGTATAAGTCGATGCTACTCTCACTTCGCCCGAACTTCGCTCTCCCACCCCATCCACGTCCTCAAGTCCATTCTCTACATCTACCTCTTTATTCCTGCCCTGCAACTAGTTTCATCAGTACCATTTTTTTCTTTTTTTAGATTCCTTATATATGCATTAGGTTCTATATGAAGTAATTGTTTTTTAATTCTTAAAATCATTATTGACTCCTCCCACAAATTTCTGTCAAACAAGCAGGACAGAAGCTGTTACAAAAGCAAAGAAACATCAGTGGTTCTTATGGTAATACACGAGCTCTCTATTTTTCCATGACCTTTTGTGCTAAATGTTAAATCTGAAGTGGTGCAGAACAGAGGGAATAGACTCGGTTTTTCCTTACTCACAATTTCATTTCAGTGGACAAGTCATAAAAACAAAATCAGAGGACCTCATTCTGTTCTCTATCTGGGACACTAAATAAGTCCATCCATAGTATTTTGCTACAAGTAGATTAAGAGGGAAATTCCAAATCTCGGTATGACTATCCCCAAAGTCATCTGGTTCTACTCTTACTTGTCACTTTCAACTGGAACTCAAAACTGCCACCCTAGAACCAGTTTTTATGTTAGGAGGAACATATACTAAGTCTCTGGCTCAGATGAGAATCTTGCTTTAGGATGGTTTTTCCTTATGGTCTCTATATGCTGGCTGTGTGTATGAACTTTCTTCTCTATTCTGAATGCCTGATCTGGGAAAATTACATATATGATGATGGTTTTGATAATCAGTATGATGACAATGATGTTGACGATGACTTCACAATCATTTAAAGAGCATTTCCTATGAGGCAGCCGCTCTATTAAATACAGTCGGTTCTTCTCCAGTGTCTATGCATATAATGCAAATTAGTTCATACATGACCGGTAAATAGGGAGATATCAATATAATCAAGATTACTTTGATTCATAAGTAGTTCTCCCCAGCATATGAATATTTTGCAGCTCAGCGCACACATGTTAATATTTTACAGTTCAATGCTCACTATTTATTAAGGTTTAAAAAAACACGGGAAGTCATGAAGTAATCCAGTACAGAACACAGTGCCCATTCACCCCACTTTCTTCCTCTTGGCTCTATCTTGGAAATGCTCACTGGGAGTTTTCCTGAATCCTGGTGCATTTTGCCCTCATCTCCATAACTTGGCAGCATCTACCCTTACTCAAACCCTCTTTCATCAAGCAGCCATCAACTTTTCTTAAAGGCAAGTCTTATATTTACTCAGTATTTCTTTTTTTAGGAGAAGTTTAACTGTGATGGTATTTTATTAGGATGGGTATTGTTATTGTCAGTGCTTTGGTTACAAAGTTGCGTAGATTTTGAGCAATCTGCCCCAACTCTGTTTTTCTTATAAATCGTCTTACTTTTAGTGTGCAAGTTTGCAGAATGAGTGGTTTGTGGTTTCTGCACTTATTTTAGAAATGCCTGTTCTTTACCTGTGTAATCTTACTCCGTTCTTGTCACTGTTTTATGGCATAGGTGTTATTCCCCTTAACTGATGAAAGGAAACCAAGGCTCAGAGAATTTAAGTAACTTGTCCAAAATCTCATTGTAATGAGAAGGCAAGATGACTTTGAGTCATTATATATACCCCACTTATTACCTGGCTTCCTAAACTTCTATTCAGCTTCATTTTCCAGTCTTAGGACCAAAGTGAAGGCAAAGGCAGTAAGACATAGACCCCGTGCAGCAGAGGTGTGGTGAGCGGGGAGCAATGATCCGCCTTGCCATTCTCCTACACGGACAGCACTTCCTTTTCATTTCTTGTGGAAGACATCCCAGAACATTTTTTGTTGTTGTTGTTCCAGAAAAAGTCTCCAGAAAAATAAATTAAGTATGTGGGTCAGCTGTAGCAAGCTACTGATAATGTCACATGAGGGAGGCTGTGGAGTTCTGCAGAGGGAAAAAAGCCAGGCTGAGCCTGACCTGGCCCTGGTTTCATGGTACAGTGATATAGCACATTCCAGAAGAAGAAAATAGGATGTTGAGGATTCCAATAAAAAAATAATCCCAGAAGAGATTTCCTATTGTCCGTGGAGTTCCTTTTAGAAATTGAATATGATTTGAGGCAAGTACTCTTGTTCATCTCACAAATGAAAATAATGCATTTTTAAAAGAAATGGTCTTACGCAGCATCGTCCTATTTTTATTAAAATAGAATACAGACATACAAACCCTCTGAACAGTAGACACCAAAATATTAATGGTATTCATTTCTGAGTGGTAGGGTTATGGGTTTTCCACTAGTTTATATTTTTACAAAATGTCTAAAATGAACAAGCATTAATTTTTCTAAAAAGAAGTGATAAAAGTTACATTTGAAAACAAATTTTTAGGAGAATTTTGTGATTTTCTTTCCTGAGAACAATTGATTTTGTATTGGGGAAAGGCATTAATAATAGTTTTCAGGTAGATCGGTCTCTTGGTGTCACTCAGCTTTGCTGTCCTTATAAATGTCACAGACTTGCTATTTTTTTTCCTAGTCTTTCATTTCAGCTTTTCACGACTTTGCTTCTCCCTCTTTCCCGCACGTTTTATCTCATCCACACTTACGGTCCGTTCTTCACCTTTCTTTGCACGGCTGCTTCTCCCTCCTTTCCTCGACTCAAGCATCACTGCTTCCCTATGACCCCCAGCCACCCCTGTGCTGACTCTAGCATTCTCTTCCACCAATGGTGCCAGAGTTCACAGTCGATTGCACACTCCTATTGTTTTGGAGGATTTTTTTTTTTTTTTTTTTTTGCGTCTTTTTCCCCCCTTATTTCTCCCGAGGATAGCAGTGGCTATTGGTTTACTTTGAAGGAACCTATGTCATTTGGGTTTCCTGGCAGCACCACCGAGAAGACGGATTCCTCTTAGAACATAATCACAAAACAACAACAACAATAAATCTCTATTTCTAAAGTTTTTCTGTTGCCACTCACTCATTTGTTCCTTAGTTGCAGCAGCAAAATGGTCATACCTAAAAACCAGGAGGCTTGGTAAACACACAAGAGGTTATTGTAGACTCCTCTCTCAGAAACGTTTCCTTTTCCTTTTATTGTCTATTATGAGTGAATTACAATACTATCAGGATCTAATCTCACTGGTAGCTTCATCACCTCTGGGGAAAATTACTGTAAATCAACAGAGCTTGTCTGCAACTATGTCTACTTCCATCCATGAATCCTTGTGGTGCTTCACTAGGATATCTAAGTTTGCGTCAGTCCCTGCTTCCTGAATCAAAATGAGCACAATGTCATTAATTCAATCGACCAGTCTGATGAGCTGCTTCCACAGATGATCAAGATAGTCAAGGTCTCTGTGGGCTACGTCGTCATAGAAAGAAGACAAGTTAACACAGACCTGTGGCAAGACGGTAATTGTATCTTGCTGCCTTGTAAAAGCAAATGGGTTTTTAATTTTCCTTACTGATCACATTCACCACATCAGTAGTTACACTCCAAGTGCCAGAGACTTTGTGAATATATTCCAGTAAAGATCCAACGTCTGGTACAACAGCTGCAACTGGGTAGCCCCAGTTGCCACCTGCCTCGATCCATCTAGTTTTTGCAAGGGCCAGGCAGGTGAACTGAATGGGGATATGATGATGGAGGTCACCATCCTTGTGTCCCTTTGCCTATCTCCACAATTCTTGGTATACAAGATTGCTCCTGATTTACTATCTTGGCTGGAGGAGGGCAGTTTTAAGGACCTCCACTTGGGTCTTTCTACCATAATAGCTCTTACTCCATAGATCAGGTATCCAGTGTAAGGATTCTGCTTTCTGTTAGGTATACGTATCCCAGTTATGCCCTTGGGAACTGGGACAATAGCCACAGTTGGGTCTACAGACTTAGTAGAGCCACCATCAGATGGATTTGGACAGGATTCCATTTGTCACCTGGATTCCATAAGATTCACCTATAACTGGGGGGTCGTGTTGGTGTTTTGAATCCCCCGTATCCAACAGCCCTAAAAAGCCATGGTCATTCCCCTTAACCCTCTATATACTTATTCCAGTACATGACCACAGATCCCTTTAGGAAAGGAATGGAGGAAATGATAACTGTATATTCCCATAGTGGCGTTGTGGGGTTCTTTCTCAAGTGGACCTAGCCTCTCCTTCAATTAATGGCCTCTGGGAGTGAGAACGGGCTCAGATCTGGAAACTAGGTGAGGGGTCGTGATTTTCCACTTCTGCAGTTGACGTTAACTTTCTGCTCACTAAGCTCTATAGTGTTTCTCATTATATAAGTGAAGTAATATCTTAGTTAACTGCCCATTGATCTTGCCTCCCTGGGATCACCATGGTCTTTTATTAGCTGTTGCCATAAAACTTTGTGAGAGGAAGCGGCCCGTATGAGATTTTGACTTGTTGCCTATTTCTGTTATATTTACCTTCTTGTCTGTTAAGTGCTAGCACCTGGGCTCTGCTATCCCAGAATTCTCTCACCTATCCTGACACTAGGGAGCCCAGTCCAAGGCAGGATCTCCTACAGTTACCAGTGAGGATAACCATCGTGGGGCTTCTCAAAGATGCTGGTACCCTCCTCGCTAGCGCATCCTTAGCCCTTCAATGGAAGGAATGTTCTTTGGACCACACGCTCAGGAATGGGTTCTCTTTATTACATAATAAACCCATTCTTATATCTTCATCTCCCCAAGATTTCTAACCCCCTCCTCAATATTCTGCAAGACAGTTCCAGCATCTCTACCTCACTGACAGCATCTCTACCTCATTTACTACCTCAACATTATGTTAAATTTTTATGGAGCAATCCCAGCCCGTACTAGGACTGATTTTCGATGTCATTGCCAGGATATGAAACTCCTAATCTTAGAACACTCTCATATCAATGAATTCTCACCTACACAGCCTTAGATCCTGCCCTTCCTAGCCCAACTCTCTCAAGATCCATCCCTGGATATAGCTTCCCATTTCCTGCCATTACATATTAGCCGGATCTTGGGGCAATGAAGGGAGGCAGGAGCAGATTCAGAGGAGGACACTCATCCACCAGGCAACTGCTTCAGGTGAGGGTTTTGAAGGGTCTCCAGGGGAGGAGGGGCTCTTTTCCTCTAGCTTTGGGATAAGTGAGCCACTTCTGCCAACCTGGAGAGTTCAGAGGGACCAAGATCTCGGGGGCTCAAATTCTCTAGCTCATCCACCGCAATGTTCCCATTCCATGTTGCAGGGTCTCACTCATTCCCTCTCAGGGCTCTGGTTTTGACACAGACTTCTCAAGGCTGCAAGGTTCACTCTTTGTTGTAGGTCTGCCATCCTTAGAATTCAATCCTGGGCCTGAGGTAAGGAAGACAAGAGCCTTTTTAAAAGCTGCCAGGAAGGTTTTCTGACTTTCACAGCATATCTTCAGTTGATAGTTGATTTAACTGAGCCTGTCGTTTTCTTTTTCATGACTTGTGATGCTGTTCACAAGACCCAGCCAACACCACAGCCGTAGGTAGGATACACGTCACTCCCATACCATTCAGCCCATCACTGGTGAAATTCTTCATGGCTAGGATGCTGCTGCAAGCTGGTGGTTGTTATCACCTCCCTTAACACCAGTCAGAGGTCCTTGACTGGTAGAAGAGCAGACTCCTCTCTGAAAGTTTCCTCTCCACGGTACTTCCGGTTCCAACTGTCTTAAGCCTGGATTTCCCTAAGAAGCAGAGCCTGACATGAGGGTTTGCATGCAGGTAATTCATCTTGGGACGTGATCCCAAGGAACAGAAATGAAGCTAAAAAGAGTAAAACAGGAAAGGAGAAAACACAATCCAAAAGTGTGTTATTAAGCTGATCATTGGGCTCGATCCGGCTGGGAAGTTTCTAAGGGGTCACGTAAAATATGCCTCAGAATTGTCCATCTGAGTACCTACCATGGGTCAAGGGGATGTCTGCCACGGGAAGCGAAACTCCCTGCCAGGTTTGCACAGCCATTTTGTCAGGATGGCCGAATGGGTTCCTCAAGGCATCCCACAGGGTACAAAGTGAAAGAAATAGAGACACATGTGATACCGCTGAGGTGGGTTGCTCTCAGATTACAGCTGCACGTTGCTGGTGAAATTCTTACTGATTAGGGTGCAAGCCAGCCCCACTTAACCTCACGTAACACCAGTCACGTCAGTGACTAGAATAAAAAAAAAGGGTCAAAATGTTATAAGACAAGACGCAAGATGTCTCTGACATGCATCTTCCCCCAGAACATTGCCTCGTATTATTCTCTTTGCCCAAAACTTCTATTTCGTTTACCATCACTCTGATTCTCTCCCGGAAACAATCTCAGCAGGGTGTCTTTCCCCATCTGTAAAGCTTAACCCAACAACACTCTTATTATCTAATAGCAGTATTCAGCCAGTTCCTCTGTGTAATATCCTTTGTGGATTTCAGATTATGACTCTTTCCTCAGGTTGCTTCTCATATTATTTAACTGTCCCTGGTCATAAACTGTAATAAATTTGTGACAAAGGTTTCTTGGGTCGTGTCCCCCTGAGAAATACGCTTTGAGATCTGTAGGAAGTTCATTGGGGAGTGTCTTCAGGATCAGCACCAATGGGGAGGGAAGGAAGTAGGATAAAGCAGAGGGAGGAGCTGAGCTGGGTTGCAACAGAGCCGGGCTGCAGCCAATGGGGAGCTGTGCATGGCCTGTCTTGTCCCACCTTGACGCAAATTGGGTAGACGTTTGTATCCTGCATTCATCAGTCTTTGGGTGGGGACTGGCCCCAGGGAGGGTATGTTCTTGGGTGAGGGATTGAGAGCATTTCCTGGAGAGTGACTCAGCTGAGAGACTTCAGCCGCCAAACACTCCCAACAGCTGGGGAGATGATATCTCAGTTCTGAAGGGAAGATCTGGGCAGTGTATCGTAGTATTAACTATAGCCCACCCTTTCTGCTGCTTGGATTATTTTCTTTGTAAATTAAGTTCTACAAACAGTTTTTCCAGGATTCTGGTTAGTTCTTCTTGTGGGAAATTTAAAAGAGGAAAGTTTGCAGGAAAAAAAACACAACTTCTGTCACTGCAGTAACGGAGCCTGAGGCTCCAACTAACCGTCTCCCTCTTCTGCTGCCAATTCTATATCCTCTCACCCTTGGCTAGCCTCTCTGTTGGTCTTGGTGCCTTACCTGGTGGGGTGACCTAGACTCTCATCCCTGACAGATCTGAGACCCTGGTTGCCATGCCCTTCTCAGGCTCTGACTGTGGCAACTTGTCCATTTACTATCAAAATTGGGAAAGAGATTACTAGGCGACTCCCCTAGAGATGACCTGAGTGCCAAACACGTTTTCCCTTAGTGCCACTGTACATTAGCAGCCCCACTTCCTCCTGGTGACCAGAGTCAGTTACCCCTACCGTGTCCCCAGTATGGCTCATCCCCAGAATGATGGTTCCTTTTTTTTTTTTGTCTCTTACAACAAGGAGTCTGAAATGATTCAGCAGCAGCTACAGCTTATTGGTTAATGGAAAGATTACTCTGTCCCTGGTGGAAGTGGTTTCCCTCTAGGATACAAGATCTCTAAACCCACAGAGTCCAGAGTTGTACGGACAGAAAGCACAAATTCCCGACAGTCACTGATAGTGATGACAAACACAGCCACTCCTACTTCACCTCGTTTCTCAGACCCATGTGTTCTTCCTGCTGGGGATATAGTACCACACAGTGGTAGCTGATTTAGGGTGAGTCCTGCAACCTGGAGGATGATGCCTCATCCTCACAGGTTATCATCTCCAAGCCTGGGCCTCAGTGGCTCCTTCAAGGGCCATTCTATTCCTTTGGCAGGCTGGCATGGTCCAGTTGATATTATGGTCCTGTGTCCACTTTTACACTCCCCTGGACTGATACAGAGTCATATGGGATTCCATGTTTGTGGGTGAAACACTTTAATCCCTCAGAAGGTGGTGCTGGCTGAGATCCTGCAGGCAAAAAAGGCAAACCCACATCTATAGGTATTGATTCCTGTCAAGATTGCTGCCCCTTCCAGGGTAGAAAGGCTCCAGTGTAATTAACTTGCCACCAAATGGTTAATGGGACTCCTTGAGAGATGGTACCATATTGGGGATGTGGGGTTAGTTTGTGTTTCTGGCAGGTTGGATGTTTGGCAATTGTAGTAGCTAGACCAGCCTTGGCGAGTGGGAGTCCATGCTCTTGGACGCCCATGGCTCTCTATTCATGCACCCTTTGTGCCAATACTGGGATGGCTGATGACTACCAGTTAAGGCATTCTGTCTGATTGGTTCTAGTGTCCCTTCCCTGGTGGATTGCTCTCTGATAAGCATTAATTAACAATGGGATTCAAAAACCTTCACATTTTGGGTCATGCCCAATGCTCTAGCCTCCTGAGCAATCAGTGAAGCTAATCACCAAGAGTAGATGACTAAGTGCACTGCTCAGAAGTCTTCTGACTGGTAGGATTTCCTTCACTGTCTTTCAGGGTCTTCCACTGCAGGGCTACAATGGAGCTGTAGTGCAGGCACAATTCATTTTCATCCTGTGTCCACACACCAAGGTGACCCAGTGAATTTAACATGGCCTTTTCCCTCTCTGTCAGTTGGTCATAAGGGACCCTCCATGGTCCAGGTGTGAGCTGAGGGAGAGGAACCATTGCAACAGAGGTAGAAAACATGAATTCAATCTCTCCTGGAGCTCTCTTTTGCTTGTAATTAAGTCCTGAGCCTGATGCTCAGTTTTTCCTGTGTTCTAGCTGTAAGATAAGAGTCTCTATATATGATGCCAAAGAGAACTGGCTCTCTGATTGTTGATTAATCATCCTCAGGCTTTTATTGTCTTTCTCCAACACATTAAATGTCTACAGTAACAGCCATCCATTTCCATAGTTCCTAAAATTACTACTTCCCCTGAACTTCTCAAATGCCTGAGATGTTACCCCTGTGAACCCCCCACCAATACCCCATCCCAGCTCACCATCAGGGAAAGTCTTAACAGTTGCTCGGCATCTGGGCTTTCTATCCTATTCCACTGATCTATATTTCTATTTTTGTGCCAGTACCATACTATTTTGATGACTATAGCTTTGTAGTATAGTCTGAAGTCAGGGAGCCTGACTCCTCCAGCTCAGTTTTTCTTTCTCAAGATGGCTTTGGCTATTCAGGGTCTTCTGTGTCTCCATACAAATTTTAAGATTTTTTTGTTCTAGATCTGTGAAAAATGCCATTGGTAATTTGATAGGGATTGCATTGGATCTGTAGATTGCCTTGGGTAGTATAGTCATTTTGCATATCCATGCTCCACCTACCACAGTGTTGGTGTCATTGCCAATGACCATGGGCAATACAGCTCCAAAATCCATTTCTGAGTCAGCTTTCTCAGACCAGTCCTGGAACCAACTATCCTAGGTCAGGTTCCCCAAGAGGCAGACTCTGAGATGAGGATTAGCATATGGCGAATTTATGAGGGGAGGAGTGTCATCAGATCGCCATGAACAGGAGATGAAGGAAGAAGGACTGAGCAGAGGGAGGAGATGAACTGCATTACAGTCACAACAAAGACCTCAGCTGATCCCATAGGGAGTTCTGGGCTAGGATGTGGGCCACTCCCAAGGGAGAGGGTGACTTGGGCAAAGTGGCTCTCCTGGGCTAATGGAAATTCACAAAAAATAATTCAAAGGAGAGCAGTCAGATGTCAACACTCTTGACAGCTGGGTGAATGAGCACCTCAGTCTTTTATTTAAATATTTATTTATTTATTCATTTATTTATTTGGCTGTGTCAGGTCTCAGTTGCAGCATGCCAGATCATAGCTGCGGTATGTGGGGTCTTTCATTGTAGTGCGCAGGTTCTCCTTTGCAGTGCGCAGGCTTCTCTCTAGTTGTGGTGTGCGGGCTGCCCATGGCATGTGACATCTTAGTTCCCCGACCAGGGATCGAACCCACATCCCCTGCGCTGGAAGGTGGATTCTTAACCACTGGACCACCAGGGAAGTCCTGGGCGCCTCAGTCTTGAAGGGGCCTATGGGCCCCATGTCTTAACAACATCCACTACATAAGGCCAATTCTTCTTTCTCAAATGAAGAGAACTAATAAGCCTATAACTTCCTCCCTTATAAGGCAGGAGACTTAGCCCAGATAAATCAGGCCTAAAAACATCAACAGTATTAATAACATGGTAACTGTGGATGACTTCATATAATCCCAAGGTCAAAAAGGCAAAAATATAACTTCTCTCACCCCAAGGATGTGCTTTTCATATTTTGTATATCCTTCCCTGTAATAATGCCATGGAAGAGAAGCAAAGATCCTATCTTCTATACTTTCTATGAACTTTTAATATCACCCGTCTATAAAGATGAGACTTAAAGTCTATCCAGGTTTTGAAACCAACACTTTTAAAATATATTTCCCAACAAAGCAATTCTGGCAGAGTTGAGGATAGGAAAACCTTTCTAAACTGCTCTACTCCAGATGAGTGATACTGCTTTCACACCTGTGTACTTTTGCAAATTCACTCTTTCTGCCAGAATGTCTTTCTTACCCCATGTCTTCCTCCAGAATTCTATTCATGCATAAGGTTGCCAGATTTAGTAAATAAAAGTACAGGATGTCCAGTGAAATTTTTTTTTTACATCTTTATTGGATTATAATTGCTTTACAATGTTGTGTTAGTTTCTGCCGTACAACAAAGTGAAGCAGCTATATGTATACATATATCCCCATATCCCCTTCCTCTTGAGGCTCCCTCCTACACTGCCCAACCCACCCCTCTAGGTTGTCACAAAGCACCGAGCTGATCTCCCTGTGCTACACAGCAGCTTGCCACTAACTGTCTATTTTACACATGGTAGTGTACATATGTCAGTGCTACTCTCTCAATTCGTCCCAGCCTCCCCTTACCCCTCCTGTGCCCACAAGTCCGTTCTCTATGTCTGCATCTCTATTCCTGCCCTGCCACCAGGTTCATCAGCACCGTTTTTCTAGATTCCATATATACGCGTTAACACACAGCATTTTTTTTCTCTTTCTGACTTACTTCACTCTGTATGACAGACTCTAGGTCCAACTCCATCACTACAAATGACTCAATTTCGTTGCTTTTTATGGCTGAGTAATATTCCATTGTATATATGCACCACATCTTCTTTATCCATTCATCTGTCAATGGACATTTAGGTTGCTTCCATGTCCTGATTATTGTAAATAGTGCTGCAATGAACAATGGGGTACATGTATCTTTTTGAATTATGGTTTTCTCTGGGTATATGCCCAGTAGTGGGATTGCTGAGTCATATGGTAGTTCTAATTCTAGTTTTTTAAGGAACATCCATACTGTTCTCCACAGTGGCTATATCAATTTACATTCCCACCAACAGTGTAGGAGGTTTCCCTTTTCTCCACACCCTCTCCAGCATTTATTGTTTGTAGATTTTTTGATGATGGCCATTCCGACCAGTGTGAGGTGATACCTCATTGTAGGTTTGATTTGCATTTTTCTAATAATTAGTGATTTGAGCATCCTTTCATGTGCCCCTTGGCCATCTGTATGTCCTCCTTGGAGAAATGTCTACTTAGGTCTTCCACACATTTTTGGATTGGGTTGTTTGTTTTTTTGATATTGAGCTGCATGAGCTGCTTGTAAATTTTGGAGATTAATCCTTTGTCCATTGCTTCGTTTGAAAATATTTTCTCCCATTCTGAGGGTTGTCTTTTCATCCCATTTATGGTTTTCTTTGCTGTGCAAAAGCTTTTAAGTTTAACTAGGTCCCATTTGTTTATTTGAATTTCAAATAAACAACAAATGCTTTTTAGTATAAGTCTGTCCATATATTCCATGGGACATACTTATACTAAAAAATTACTTGTTGTTGATGTGAAATTCAAATTTAACTGGGCATCCTGTACTTTATCTAGCAAACCTACTCATTCTTCACACATTTACTGAACATTTACCACATGCCAGAAGCTATTCTAAGTACTGGGAATATAGTGCCAAACAAAAGTAACTCAAATTCTTGCTCTCGTGTGATTTACATGCCAGTGTAGAGAGCCTGGCCATAAACAAACACACAAGTAAATATACAATAATATTGTCAGAACATAAATAAATGCCATGAAGAAGAATAAAGTGAGGTAAGGGGAAAGGGAGTGCTGGGCCTGGAGGTGAGGCAGTGTTGTTCTACGAAGTTCTTGCTGATCAGGTGAAATTTGAGCAGAGACTTGAAAGAAGCGGAAAGCCAGCCACGTAAAGATTTGGAAGGGGTATACCCTCCAGGCAAAGTGAACCCCAAAAACAAAGTCCTAGAGGTGGAGGGACAGCAAGGAGGCCGGTGCGGCTGGAGCACAATGCACAGGAGGAGTTTGCCAGGAACCCCCTGGCAAAGGTGCGGGCAGGGACGGGGACAGGTAATTTTCAGCCTTTTGGTCACAGTGAGGGCCTTGCCATTTACTCTGGAAACATGGAGCAGATGCTTGACGAGGTCTCACATTTCAGACAGAGCAAATGTTCAATTAATAAATATTTGTTAAATAAATGGCTTCCACATTGAGAGTTGACTCTTCTTGCTGGGGCAGGGAGGTGGGGCAGAAACAAGGAGGTCAATAATGAGGCCAATAGAATAATCCAGGAGAGAGTTTGGACTACAGTTGTAGCAGTAGAGATGGTAAGTGCTTGGGTCCTGAACATATTGTGAAGGTATAGCTGATAGGATATGCAAAGAGAAGAGTCAAGGTTGAGGCTTGAGTCTCTAGAGAGATGGAGTTGCCATTCAACAAGTTTGAGAAACCTGTCAGTGGGGAGCAGGTTTGATGGCGTGCAATGGGGAAAGACGTGGAAATCTGGAGTTCAGCTTCAGACTTGTTGATTTTGACATGCATATAAGAAATCCATGTGGAGATGTTGAGGCAGCAATTAGATGATAAAGTCTGAGTTCAGAAAAGAGAAATGGGCCGTCTGGAGATGTAAATTTGGGAGCAGTCAACCTACCTAAAACCATAGATCTGGATGAGATCCCTGAGGAGTGTGTATAGACAGAGAAGAAATTTCCAAGGACTGAGCCCTGGGGTCTCTAAGTGTTTAGAGCTTGAGAAGAAAAGTGGAAAAGAAGTCATCAGTCTGGCAGGAGGAGACCAAGGGAGAGTGATCCAGAAGCTAAGAGAAAAAATATTTCAGGAAAGAAGATGTGATCATTTGTGTCAAATGCATCTGAAGTCGACGTCTGATGGGGCCTGACCATTGGGCTTAGCACCCTGGAATTACTGACTCCTCAAAAAGATCTATTTCGGTAAGATGGTGGGAAAGAAAGCCTGATGGGAGTAGAATAAAGAGAGAATGAGAGGAGGAAAATAGAGCTAGCAACTATAGGCTAGGCTTTCAAGGAGTTTTGCTATCACATGGGAATGATCCCAAAACAGAGGGGAAAGATAATGACGTTGGAGATGAGGGAAACCGTATCAGGAGCAGTGCTGAGCTTGGGAAAGAGAGTGGGAATTAGCACATGAATGAGAAGTTGGCTTGAGACAAGAGCACAGGCAGTTCATCCAGAATCACAAGAGGAGGGTGAAATAGCCTGTGTGGAGAGAGATGCAGAAAGGTGGGCAGAAGTGGTGGGAGGGGCACACGTGAGCTCTCTCACGGCTGCGCCTGTCCTCTTAGTGAAATCAGAAGCCAGGTGGGCGTGAAGGAGAGGAAGGATGAGGTACTGGTTGGGGAGAGAGGGGAAAGTGTGAGCAGACAAGTCGCCTCTGGAAGTGTGATAGGATGGCCCGGCAGCACTAGGGCTACAGGAGATTAGTGGTTGTTAGTTTAATTTAGAACCAACACCATGCTTGTGTGTTTTTCTTCGGTCACTTTCAGCTGTCCAAATGCAGGCAAGGAGTAGGCAGAAAACTGGGTATAAGAAGGGGTGGAATTTTGGCAAGCAAATATGTCAAAGTGAGAGAGAGGCAAGGGAGCCTAGAATGTGGTGGGCAAGGGAATGTTTACAACGACTGCCCAAGAAATCTAAATCGGGTTAGGAGGGAAACCAGGACATCAGTGGGTGAAGGACACTGAACAGATGGTAGGATCAGGGGATTGGAGGATCCAGTGGGATTGAAGGATTACTGGAATCAGAGCACTACAGAGTGCTGAAAAAATAGGAAGCGGTGGTCAGAGTGAGATCCTTGAAAGTGAACGTTACAGAAGCCTTGCAATTATTAGTAATATTAAATCTAGGCTACCACCAAGCGACTGAGTGACTGAAGTAGGATAGAAATCACTGAAAGAAAGAAATCAATGAACTGAGAGGTCTGAGAACTTGAAGAGAGCAGACAGTGAACCGTTGCATTAGTTTCCTCTTGCTACTGTAGCAAATTACCACAAACTTAGTGGCTTAAAACAATACAGATTTGTTGTCTTACGGTTTTAGCAATTAGAAGTCTAAAATCAGTCTCATTAATCTATAGTCAAGGAGTCAGCAAGTCTGATTCTCTCTGGAGGCTAAAGGGCAGAGCCCCTCCCCTGGCCTTTTCCAGCCTCTAGGGACTGTCCGCATCCCTTGGCCGTGGTTCCTTCCTCACAGCTGTATCACTCCAACCTCTGCCTCTCTCACATCTCCCTCTTCTGACTCAGATACTCCTGCCTCTCTCTCATAAGGACCCTGTGATTACCCTGGATAATCCACCACTCTCCCCCACCCTCATCTCAAGATTTTTAACTTTTAAGATGTTAATCTTTACATCTGCAAAGTCCCTCTTGTCACTTACATATTCACATGTGCTGGAGATGAACACGTGGCCATCTCTGGGGGGACATTATTCAGCTACCACACCAGCAATATATTTTTTTCCTCTGTGAAGACTTTCCTGATTCTGGCACTCCCACCCCACCCCAGGCTGAGTTGATAAATATTCCTTTTGGTTCACCATTGCACTTTCTAAGGACATTCCCGTATTAGAGGATATGGCTTCTTTTTTTTTTTTTTTTTTTTTTTTTTTTTTTAAAACA